>NC_136643.1:27181756-27189256 GCF_949748355.1 Melanostigma gelatinosum
AGTACCCTCCCTAGATCCGTAGTACCCTCCCTAGGTCCGTAGTACCCTCCCTAGGGCCGTAGTACCCTCTCTAGGTCTGTAGTACCCTCCCTAGATCCGTAGTACCCTCCCTAGGGCCGTAGTACCCTCTCTAGGTCCGTAGTACCCTCCCTATGTCCGTAGTACCCTCTCTAGGTCCGTAGTACCCTCTCTAGGTCTGTAGTACCCTCCCTAAGTCCGTAGTACCCTCTCTAGGTCCATAGTACCCTACCAGTTTTTTTCGGTAGCATCAAGTTTGTACATAACTTTGGACAAAAGTATGTGCCACATGAGTAAATGTAAATGTATCTTTATCGTGTTATCCAGTGACCCTGAAAGTGATGCTTTCCATATCTCTGCTCCGTGTGGGTCCACGTTACGTACATTTTGTATTCTTGTGTTGTCAAAATGTTTTGCCGATCGATAAGCACAGACTGAAGAATGTCGTACAAACCCAACCAGGTTAGGTTTGTTGGTTTCAGGAACCTTGATTCTGTTTTATGGCCTTCTTTAGAGACCTAGTACCATACTTGTGATGTATAGCCCCTCCATGACCAGAGGGAACTCTCTATGTGTTAGTATTCTAAATTAAATTACATGAAGAAGCGAAACCATTAGGATTGTAGTTGTGAAGGATTGTAGCCGACCCCTCTCCCCCTGGTCATGATCTGTTTGTGCCCCTTCCATCTGGCAGGAGGCTGAGGTCCATCAGCACCAAGACCTCACGCCACACAAACAGTTTCTTCCCGTCCGCAGCCGGGCTCATTAACAGAGCCCGGGACCCCCACTGACTCTGTCCTCCCCAGGACATCCCTGTTTCTTTATTTAAACACACTCATCACTTTTAACTTTCCACTTACACTTCACTTGTTTCACAGTCCTGTTATCTTTTTTGTGGTGCACTTTATTCTATATTTTATATTTGATTGTACATTTTAATATGTTTCTATTTCTTGCACTGTGCTGATTGTGGTAGTTTAATGTTATTGTTTACTGTTAAATGTTACGCACCACCGCCACGACAAATTCCTTGTAGGTGCAAACTTGCTTGGCAATAAACGGTTCTGATTCTGATTCTGATGAATATGATGGAGGACCACAGTATGTGAAGAGGAGGATGGATAGACTATGGATGGATTTATGGATGGGGGAGGGCTAGTGTTTCCTCTTTGACTTTAATCCTCACTTCAAATGCATACTGTAGGATTATTTTAGCATGTTTCTGTCCACAAAACCTCCATCAATACTTAGTAGTTTAGTCAATATGTTGACTCCAATATACATATAAATATATACAGTGTTTGTTGTCTGACCTGAGGGTGATCAGGTAGTCCCCAGCATGATGCTTTTTAACTTTCCTGAAGAAGAAGAAGAAGAAGACAAAATAGAAGAAGAGGAGGAAGTATTACTATATTGACAGTATTGAATATTGATTAGATCCTTGTTGGTCCAGGATCTAAAGATCTATTATCTGTAAGTGTGTGTTTGACCTGATCAGCAGTGATACGACGTCCTCTTTCTGCAGCAGATCGTAGTTTCCTCCGGAGGTCAGAGGTCGGCTCAGGCAGGCTCTGTCTGGTCCAGGTGTACTGGGGGAACGGGTCTCCGGCGACGGCGCAGGACAGGAGGATGTGTTGTCCCACGATGGAGCTCACTGGTTTGGGTTTGGTGATGAACCAGGGTTGGACCCCGTCCTGTGGTTCTGTAGCAAGAACACAACCAAGACCAGAACTACGATGACACCTGACACCTTTATCTGGGTGGTCCCTCCAGGCCGATCTCTTTCTGACTAAAATGTCTTTGTAGGTGTAACTGTTGTGTAGCTAACTTAGCTAACTGATGTTAGCTTGCTAGCCATTAACAGTCAAATAGCTCGTTTGGATGCTGTTTAATAATGAGGTCAATCTGGAAGTAAATCACTAGTTTGAAACAAGTTCCTGAAGAAGGACTCTGTGGTTACCCTCCACGGTGAGCCGGGACTGGGTGCGGTCCTCTCCGTACTGGTTCCAGGCCCGACAGCTGTAGGTCCCAGTGTCCTCGGGGAAAACCTCGTGGATCAGCAGAGTGCAGCGGTTCTCCTCCCTGAGGAGGTGGAAGTCCTCTGACTCATCACCTCCTGCCCGTCATGGAGCCAGACCACCTCTGGAGGGGGACGACCTGAGGACCACAACGACTTACGTCAATACGATCAATACTCATCAATGAAGGAACGTCAGATTTCATCAGATTTCACCTCCACGACAGACAGAAACACTGCGAGTCTGGTTTCATCTTAAGATCTGAACTTTAGAGGAAAACAGTGAACATATCTTCACTGATACAGAGATTTATTCTGATGCTTTAACATGAGGCGAAATGTTGAAGCACTTTGGTGACAACCACTAGTTCTCAGGTAGCAGCAGACCTGATCCTCACACAGCTTATATGGAGAAAACCCTCTGTGGAAAATAATTATGTAACACACACACACACAGATTCACTCTGCTGGGTTCATAATAGCATTCAGCTATAGTTCACTTCTATAGTATCTGATAATCAACCCATAACTCAAACCCAGTAACTAATAACCACAACCACACACACACACACACAACCACACACACACACACACAGAGGAAATGTAGAGGCCGGCCTTGCACAGAATAAATCTGTCCTCATCTCATCTCCAACATCTCCCTGCAGATCTGACAGGAAATACCACAGCTAGCGCACACACACACACTCACACACAGTCGTACCGGTCAGCTCCACCGTCATGGTGACTCTGCTGCCGTCCATCACCTTCAGGTCTGGGAGGCGGCGGAGGAAGCATGGAGCCTCACACACTCCTCTGACCTCAATGACCTGTGACCTGCGACCCTGCGGTCCGCCTGCAGCACATGAAGAAGAAACATATATCACATGAAGAAGAAACACATCACATGACATGAAGAAGAAACATATCACATGAAGAAGAAACACATCATATGACATGAAGAAGAAACATATCACATGAAGAAGAAACACATGACATGACATGAAGAACAAACATATATCACATGACATGAAGAAGAAACACATATCACATGAAGAAGAAACACATCACATGACATGAAGAAGAAACACATATCACATGAATAAGAAACACATCACATGACATGAAGAACAAACATATATCACATGACATGAAGAAACACATATCACATGAAGAAGAAACACATCACATGACATGAAGAAGAAACACATATCACATGAAGAAGAAACACATCACATGACATGAAGAAACACATCACATGACATGAAGAAGAAAAACATCACATGACATGAAGAAGAAACACATCACATTACATGAAGAAACACACATATCACATGACATGAAGAAGAAACACATCACATGACGTGAAGAAGAAACACATCACATGACATGAAGAAGAAACACATCACATGACGTGACGAAGAAGCACATCACATGACGTGAAGAAGAAACACATCACATGACGTGAAGAAGAAACACATCACATGACGTGAAGAAGAAACACATCACATGACATGAAGAAGAAACACATCACATGACGTGAAGAAGAAACATATCACATGACGTGAAGAAGAAACACATCACATGACATGAAGAAGAAACACATCACATGACGTGACGAAGAAGCACATCACATGACGTGAAGAAGAAACACATCACATGACGTGAAGAAGAAACATCACATGACATGAAGAAGAAACACATCACATTACATGAAGAAGAAACACATCACATGACGTGAAGAAGAAACACATCACATGACATGAAGAAGAAACACATCACATGACGTGAAGAAGAAACACATCACATGACGTGAAGAAACACACATGACATGAAGAAGCACATCACATGACGTGAAGAAGAAACATCACATGACGTGAAGAAGAAACATCACAGGGCATGCTCATTAAAATGTCTTTTTACAACAAAGTGACGCTGATGAGGCAGCTTTATTCAATGACAACAAAAACATATGTAGCTCAAGCGCAAGTTCAGTCAGGAAGACACTCACTCGTAATCTCTGTCTTTCCTCTCCTTGTAATTACTCTGTCAGCTGATTGGGGGCGTGCACTTTTAAGTAACCAACCAGATTCTGCACACCGGTTCCTCAAGCCAATCATATCGTTGCTGTCAAACTTTAAATAGTGCTCTCCTCTCTGCTGCTGTCAGTTGTCATTTCAGCTAAGCAGATGCAACCCTCCTCCACCCCAGTCGCCTCCAGTCAGCATCACAGTCAGGCTCCTGATGCATCATCAGTGCAGCAACTCCTTTCATCACCACCACCAGTGTCTGGACTCCAGGGGGGGTTAGGCCTGTTGGACCTCAGTATCTCTACCCTCGGTGATAGTACTTCAGGATGGAGTCCAATCGCCAAAGACTTTGCACTTTGCATATTTGAAGCTTGTATAATAAATCATTGTTAACTTATGAAACAAGTCTCTCCTGATTGAAATGACATCATCAGACTAAGGACACAGACATGTGGACTTAGTTGTTTAAATGGATCAGTTTGACTTTATAATGTACAACATTTTCATGTTAACACACACACACACTATCTTCACACACATGTACAGAGATGTTGACAGAGCGAAAAGGAAATCCAAACTCCATATAAGGAGGACGAGTGAGGATCAGACTGGAAACTCTCTCTCTCTGACACACACACACACACACTAACACACACACACACACACACACTAACACACACTAACACACACACTAACACACACACACACACACTAACACACACTAACACACACACTAACACACACACTAACACACACACTAACACACTCTAACACACACACAAACACACACACACACACACACACTAACACACACACTAACACTCACACACACACTAACACACACTAACACACACACAAACACACACACACACACACACACACTAACACACACACTAACACACACACTAACACACACACACACTAACACACACTAACACACACACACACACACACTAACACACACTAACACACACACTAACACACACACTAACACTCACACACACACTAACACACACACACACACACACTAACACACACTAACACACACACTAACACACACACACACACTAACACACACACACTAACACACACACACACACTAACACACACACACTAACACACACACACTAACACACACACACTAACACACACTAACACACACACACTAACACACACACACACTAACACACACTAACACACACACACACACACACACACACACTAACACACACACACACTAACACACAAACACACACTAACACACACTAACACTAACACACACACACACACACAAACACACACACACACACACTAACACTAACACACACTAACACACACACACACACACTAACACACTCACACTAACACACACACTAACACTCACACACACACTAACACACACACTAACACACACACACACTAACACACACTAACACACACACACACACTAACACACACACTAACACTCACACACACACTAACACACAAACACACTAACACACACACACACTAACACACACACACACTAACACACTCACACTAACACACACTAACACACACACACACTAACACACTCACACTAACACACACTAACACACACACACACTAACACACACACACACTAACACACTCACACTAACACACACACTAACACTCACACACACACTAACACACACACACACACACACACTAACACACACACACACTAACACACACTAACACACACACACACACTAACACACACACACTAACACACACACACTAACACTCACACACACACTAACACACAAACACACACACACACACACTAACACACAAACACACTAACACACACACACACTAACACACACTAACACACACACACACTAACACACACACACTAACACACACACTAACACACACACACACAAACACACACACGCACACTAACACACACACGCACACTAACACACACACTAACACACACACACTAAAACACACACACACACGCACACTAACACACACACACACACTAACACACACACACACACACTAACACACACACACACTAACACACACTAACACACACACACACACTAACACACACACTAACACTCACACACACACTAACACACAAACACACTAACACACACACACACTAACACACTCACACTAACACACACTAACACACACACACACTAACACACACACACACTAACACACTCACACTAACACACACACTAACACTCACACACACTAACACACACACACACACTAACACACACACACTAACACACACACTAACACTCACACACACACTAACACACAAACACACACACACACACACTAACACTAACACACACACACACACACACTAACACCCACACACACACACACTAACACACACACTAACACACACACACTAACACACACACACTAACACACACACACACACTAACACACACACTAACACTAACACACACTAACACACACACACACAAACACACACACGCACACTAACACACACACGCACACTAACACACACACTAACACACACACACTAAAACACACACACACACGCACACTAACACACACACACACACTAACACACACACACACACACTAACACTAACACACACTAACACACACATACACTAACACACACACACACTAACACACACACACACACTAACACTAACACACACTAACACACACATACACTAACACACTAACACACACACACAAACACACACACACTAAAACACACACACACACGCACACTAACACACACACACACACTAACACACACACGTACACTAACACACAGACACACACGCACACTAACACACACACACTAACACACACACACACACGCACACTAACACACACACACACACTAACACACACACGCACACCAACACAGACTAACACACACACACACTAACACACACACACACACTAACACACACACACACACTAACACACACACACACACACACACAAACAGACACGAACACACACACTAACACACACACACACAGACACTAACATACACACACACTATCTTCACACACATGTTAACACACACCAACACACACACACACTAACAGACACCAACACACACACAACACACATTGTGTAGTGTAGTATAGTACTTGTGTAGTACTTGTGTGGTGTAGTACTTTCACAATGTAGTACATGTATAGTGTAGTACTTGTATAGTGTAGTACATGTATAGTGTCGTACTTTCACAGAGTAGTACATGTATAGTGTAGTACTTGTATAGTGTAGTACTTGTATAGTGTCGTACTTTCACAGAGTAGTACATGTATAGTGTAGTACTTGTATAGTGTAGTACATGTATAGTGTCGTACTTTCACAGAGTAGTACATGTATAGTGTAGTACTTGTATAGTGTAGTACATGTATAGTGTCGTACTTTCACAGAGTAGTACATGTA
>NC_136643.1:27201756-27461756 GCF_949748355.1 Melanostigma gelatinosum
TGAAGAGGAGAACTGCAGCAGCTGAGGATTCGCTCTGTCGTTCGTCTCCAGCGTGACGCTGTTCAACATGCTGTGTTTGTCCTGGAGTGTCTTTCAACATCACACTTCTTGTTGTTTGCTAATTTCTCGCCACATATCAAGCACACAGGTGAGGCAGCATCGTTGGCAGTGAGAGCAGATGAAGACTCTTTTCCTCCGTGACTGTTCTCTTTTTGGATTCATCCATTTATACAAATGCAGATCATGATGAGCCAGCTGCAGGGAAGCGCTCGACAGCGGCCTCATAGGATGCGACGCACATTTTAGAACATTTTTTATTTTCAGTGACACAATATCACCCCAAACTCAAGATAAGAGGAGTTCCCTTTGGAAGATTGTCCACTGTGCAAAGAACACAACAAAGGGAGATTATTGATGCTTATTGATGCTTATTGATGCTTATTGATGCTTATTCAGTTCTGCACAACTGTTGTGAAGTCCACAGATAAACTGTAAAGGAACAAAAGCATGAATGCTCTCCAGTAGAACAGACTTCAGCCTCCAGAGCTACGAGTGAGAAGAGACAACAGGAAGCGAGTAGACGTGTGTTGACCACATTTATGGATCATAATCGAGTGAACTTTTGTGTGTAAGTGTTAATATTAAAGTAAATATGCTAAAGACCCGCAGCGCTGTAACCAAGTCTGAAAAATAAAACTTCTAAAACTTTCCACGAAATGTGTGTTTGAGTTCATAGAGGAAGATGAACACGACCGTTGATTATGAAAGACCACTTTATTAATCTGTCCTATTATTTTAACGAAGCAACCAATCTACTTCCTGTTTACACCGGCAGCATCACGCCCAGCGTACCTGAGTAGTCACGTGATGTTTGTTTTCAGGCCTTGGATTCTGGACATAGATGGTTTTGGTGTTGAAGCGTGTTAGTGTGGACCGAGCCTCAGGTCTCTCAGCACACAGACCCCCTTCAGTCCAACGTGTGGACCTGGACCTCCTCTCAGCACAGAGACCCCCTTCAGTCCAACGTGTGGACCTGGACCTCCTCTCAGAACACAGACCCCCTTCAGTCCAACGTGTGGACCTGGACCTCCTCTCAGAACACAGACCCCCTTCAGTCCAACGTGTGGACCTGGACCTCCTCTCAGAACACAGACCCCCTTCAGTCCAACGTGTGGACCTGGACCTCCTCTCAGCACACAGACCCCCTTCAGTCCAACATGTGGACCTGGACCTCCTCTCAGAACACAGACCCCCTTCAGTCCAACGTGTGGACCTGGACCTCCTCTCAGCACAGAGACCCCCTTCAGTCCAACGTGTGGACCTGGACCTCCTCTCAGCACACAGACCCCCTTCAGTCCAACGTGTGGACCTGGACCTCCTCTCAGCACAGAGACCCCCTTCAGTCCAACATGTGGACCTGGACCTCCTCTCAGAACACAGACCCCCTTCAGTCCAACGTGTGGACCTGGACCTCCTCTCAGCACAGAGACCCCCTTCAGTCCAACATGTGGACCTGGACCTCCTTTCAGAACACAGACCCCCTTCAGTCCAACGTGTAGACCTGGACCTCCTCTTGTTGAGCTGCTTGTTTGCTGTTGGCGTTGACAGTGAATGAACTCGACAGACCATCATTCAGCCGGTTGTTCTGTTGAGGGAACGTTTTCACTGAGAGACGAGATGTCGGGACCTCTTCAGCCTGAGGCAGGACGTCCTGTGCTCCTTCAGACAGAGAGGCTGCTGGGAGTTTTTATTATTCACCCTTTGTGTTCAGGTCTACAGTTGGAGGACAGACAGTGTGCCTTCACTGACCAGCTCCAGGGGGCGGAGCCTCACAGCGAACCGACTAATGAGCTGCGAGGAGTGGTGCGAGACAACGGCACGGTCCGCTGCACCCACGGCTCCCGCTGCTATGGATTGTGGGAAAAGAGACCAGGCGGGGAAATACACCTGGTCAAGCAAGGCGAGACTCACACACCTACACTCACACACACACACACACACACACACACAATCACACACACAGACACACACACACACACACACACACAATCACATACACACAATCACACACACACAATCACACACACACAATCACAGACACACACACACACACACACACACAATCACATACACACAATCACACACACAGACACACACACACACACACACACACAATCACATACACACAATCACACACACACAATCACACACACACAATCACAATCACACACACACAATCACACACACAGACACACTCACACACCTACACTCACACACCTACACTCACATACACACTCTCACACACACACCTACACACACACAATCACACACACAGACACACACACACACACAATCTCACACATACAGACACACTCACACACACAATCTCACACACACAGACACACTCACACACCTACACACACAATCAATCACTCACACACCTACATACACACTCTCACACACACACAATCACACACACACAATCACACGCACACAATCACACACACTCACACACAATCACACACCTACACACACACAATCAATCACTCACACACCTACACACACACTCACACACACACACACACACACACACACCTACACTCACACACACACAATCACACACACACACACACAATCACACACCTACACTTACACACACACTCACACACACACACACACCTACACTCACACACACACTCACACACACACACAATCACACACACAATCACACACACACACACACAATCACACACCTACACACACACACACACACACAATCACACACACTTACACTCACACACACACACAATCACACACACACTGAACATGTTGCCTGTCTTCCAGGTTGCTGGACTCACACTGGCAACGAGCAGGAGTGTCACGGCGACCGTTGCCTTGTGACTACGACACCGTCTCAGATCCAGAACGGCAGCTACAGGTTCTGCTGCTGCAGCCGAGACCTCTGCAACGCCAACTTCACCGAGGCCCCGCCCACCGCCGACACCCCCGCCCTGAGGCCGATGAAGTCAGACGGGCAGGACGACAGACAGACAGGTGAGAGGTCTCCCTGAACTGACCAATCACGTGCCTCGTGTCGGTCGGGTAGAAGATTCCATTGGTGGAGGATGAATCCAGAGGTCTGATGCTAACGTTAGCTCAGCTCGTTTCTGTCTTGAGTTGTGATGTCATAGTGATGTTAGTAATGATGTCATCATCAGACCACCAGCCACTGCGGCGGGAGGAGACGGTGCTCATCGCACTGGTAACCGTCGCCATAGCAGCCGTCATCATTGTGGCGTTGTTCCTGGGATACCGCATGATGAAAGGTGCACACACACACACACACACACACACGATGGATTCATAAATACTAACCGTGTATTTGTTTGTGTATTCAGGGAAGCAGAAACACGGTCTGTCGGCTCTGGATGTGATGGAGGCAGCAAACACAGATGCTGCTGTGGACCTGGACCATCTGAAGCTACTGGAGGTACACACACACACACACATACACACACACACACACAGACACACACACACACACAGAAACACACACACACACGCACACACAAATGCATAGACACTGTCGTCAGCCAGTCTGTGTTAGGGTGTGTTTTTCTGGTGATGTCTTTGATAAGACACACACACACACACACACACACATTCCACCTTCCTGTCTTTGTGTGTTTGTGTGTGTGTGTGTGTGTGTGTGTGTGCGTCACAGACACACACACAGAGACACACAGACACACACATACACACACAGACATACATACACACACACACACACAGACACACAGACACACATACACACACAGACATACATACACACACACACACACACAGACACACACATACACACACAGACACACACACAGACACACGCACACACACAGACACACACACAGACACACAGACAGACACACAGACACACACATACACACACAGACATACACACACAGACACACGCACACACACAGACACACACACAGACACACACACACACAGATACACACACACACACACACACAAACAACACCCACACACAGACACACACACACACACATCTTTTAAATTGATATGGACAGAACAGAGTACCTGAACAGGTAGTGAACAGAGTACCTGAACAGGTAGTGAACAGAGTACCTAAACAGGTAGTGAACAGAGTACCTGAACAGGTAGTGAACAGAGTACCTGAACAGGTAGAGAACAGAGTACCTGAACAGGTAGTGAACAGAGTACCTGAACAGGTAGTGAACAGAGTACCTAAACAGGTAGTGAACAGAGTACCTGAACAGGTAGTGAACAGAGTACCTGAACAGGTAGAGAACAGAGTACCTAAACAGGTAGTGAACAGAGTACCCGAACAGGTAGAGAACAGAGTACCCGAACAGGTAGAGAACAGAGTACCCGAACAGGTAGAGAACAGAGTACCCGAACAGGTAGAGAACAGAGTACCTGAACAGGTAGTGAACAGAGTACCTGAACAGGTAGAGAACAGAGTACCTGAACAGGTAGTGAACAGAGTACCTGAACAGGTAGAGAACAGAGTACCCGAACAGGTAGTGAACAGAGTACCCGAACAGGTAGAGAACAGAGTACCCGAACAGGTAGAGAACAGAGTACCCGAACAGGTAGAGAACAGAGTACCCGAACAGGTAGAGAACAGAGTACCCGAACAGGTAGAGAACAGAGTACCCGAACAGGTAGAGAACAGAGTACCCGAACAGGTAGAGAACAGAGTACCCGAACAGGTAGAGAACAGAGTACCCGAACAGGTAGTGAACAGAGTACCCGAACAGGTAGTGAACAGAGTACCCGAACAGGTAGTGAACAGAGTACCCGAACAGGTAGTGAACAGAGTACCCGAACAGGTAGTGAACAGAGTACCCGAACAGGTAGAGGACAGAGTACCCGAACAGGTAGAGGACAGAGTACCCGAACAGGTAGAGGACAGAGTACCCGAACAGGTAGAGAACAGAGTACCCGAACAGGTAGAGAACAGAGTACCCGAACAGGTAGAGAACAGAGTACCCGAACAGGTAGAGGACAGAGTACCCGAACAGGTAGTGAACAGAGTACCCGAACAGGTAGAGGACAGAGTACCCGAACAGGTAGAGGACAGAGTACCCGAACAGGTAGAGGACAGAGTACCCGAACAGGTAGAGGACAGAGTACCCGAACAGGTAGAGAACAGAGTACCCGAACAGGTAGAGGACAGAGTACCCGAACAGGTAGAGGACAGAGTACCCGAACAGGTAGAGAACAGAGTACCCGAACAGGTAGAGAACAGAGTACCCGAACAGGTAGAGGACAGAGTACTTGAACAGGTAGAGAACAGAGTACCTGAACAGGTAGAGGACAGAGTACCTGAACAGGTAGAGGACAGAGTACTTGAACAGGTAGAGGACAGAGTACCTGAACAGGTAGAGGACAGAGTACCTGAACAGGTAGAGAACAGAGTACCCGAACAGGTAGAGAACAGAGTACCCGAACAGGTAGAGGACAGAGTACTTGAACAGGTAGAGGACAGAGTACCTGAACAGGTAGAGGACAGAGTACTTGAACAGGTAGAGGACAGAGTACCTGAACAGGTAGAGGACAGAGTACCTGAACAGGTAGAGAACAGAGTACCCGAACAGGTAGAGGACAGAGTACCCGAACAGGTAGAGGACAGAGTACCCGAACAGGTAGAGAACAGAGTACCCGAACAGGTAGAGGACAGAGTACTTGAACAGGTAGAGGACAGAGTACCTGAACAGGTAGAGGACAGAGTACCTGAACAGGTAGAGGACAGAGTACCCGAACAGGTAGAGGACAGAGTACTTGAACAGGTAGAGGACAGAGTACTTGAACAGGTAGAGGACAGAGTACCTGAACAGGTAGAGGACAGAGTACCTGAACAGGTAGAGGACAGAGTACCCGAACAGGTAGAGGACAGAGTACCCGAACAGGTAGAGAACAGAGTACCCGAACAGGTAGAGGACAGAGTACCCGAACAGGTAGAGAACAGAGTACCCGAACAGGTAGAGGACAGAGTACCTGAACAGGTAGAGAACAGAGTACCTGACCCTCTCCTTCCTCCCGACAGCTGATTGGTCGAGGTCGTTACGGCTCGGTGTTTCGTGGCTGTCTTAACGAGCGCTGTGTGGCCGTTAAACTCTTTAGTTCGTCCAACCGGCTGAACTTCTCCAACGAGCGCTCCGTCTACCGTCTGCTACTGCAACATGACAACATCGCTCGCTTCCTCACCGCCGAAGAGAGGACGGCCGCCGACGGACGACCAGAGTTCCTGATACTCATGGAGTTCTACCCACATGTAAGAGTACTCTGGTAGAAGTATTCTTAAAAGTACAAGTACCCACTGTGCAGTATTATGTTATATTATGTTGTATATTATATAGATAGTAGATAATAACTGAAGTGATCAGGAGGCTGTAATGCTCTCTGCAGCCTGTAGGGGGCAAACAGCTGTCTGTCTGACTCCTGCAATCCTGTTATTGTGCTGGAAGACGCCTTCAGTCCTACTTCCTGTCTGTCTCACTTATTATTTATTATTTATTATTATACATATATACATACATATATATATACAAATTCCTTGTAGGTGCACACTTGCTTGAATAAACGATTCCGATTCTGATATAATATATATATTAATATATATATTATATATATAATATATATATTAATATATTAATATATATATTATATATATAATATATATATTAATATGTTAATATATATATTATATATATATTATATATATTATATATATATTAATATATATTAATATATTAATATATATATTATATATATAATATATATATTAATATATTAATATATATATTATATATATATTATGTATATATATTATATATTTAGATACAGACACACATATTTCAACTGTTTAAAGCAGGGGTCTCAAACTCCCGGCCCGCGGGCCGAATCTGGCCCGCTACGTCATTTTATGTGGCCCGCGAATCCGCCAGCAAAAAAAAAAAAAAAGTTTCAAATTATTATTTATTTTATTTTATTTTAAATTAGACTTGATAATAAAAATATCCCCATCGTCGAAATTATGAGATATAAAGTCGAAGTTATGAGATAGAAAGTCATAACTATGATAGAAAGTCAAAATGATGAGATTGAAAGTCAAAATGATGAGACACTTAAACAGTCATAGAAGCAGCTCTTTGGCTGGTTACTGTACATTTAACATGGAAATGTATTGTGAGCACATTGAAGACTACTTTAAACTGTGAATGCAGAGAGTTATTTAACAATATGTTACGAGTAGTTACATTTACAACCGGCCCTTTGTGGGCGACCGTGATGCTGATGTGGCCCGGAGTGAAAATGAGTTTGAGAGCCCTGGTTTAAAGTGTTCACACCTGTAACAGACAAACAGGTGTCTTTTCTTCATCTATAGTTACAGATGTCTGTCTGTCTGTCTGTCTGTCTGTCTCAGGGCTGTCTGTCTCGCTACCTGTCTGTCCACACAGTGGACTGGTCTACCTGCTGCACGATGACTCATGGAGTGACGAGAGGACTTGCCTTCCTGCACACTGAACTCTACAGAGGAGGTATAATTATTATAATCATTATCATTGTTGTTATTATTGTTATTATTATTATTATTATCAGTATTAGTATATTCTCCTGTGTGTGTGTTCAGGTATTAAATGAACAAACAGCTCTCTGTACATTAGTTGTAGTGTTTCATGGTGAACATCACTGATCCCCCTGCTGGTGAATGGAGGAACTATTTCAGTTTCTTCTGTCTCCTCCACATTCCTCTGTCTCCTCTCAGACCAGTATGAAGACTGGTCTCTCCTCTGTCCCCCCTCAGACCAGTATGAAGACTGGTCTCTCCTCTGTCCCCCCTCAGACCAGTATGAAGACTGGTCTCTCCTCTGTCTCTCCTCAGACCAGTATGAAGACTGGTCTCTCCTCTGTCCCCCCTCAGACCAGTATGAAGACTGGTCTCTCCTCTGTCCCCCCTCAGACCAGTATGAAGACTGGTCTCTCCTCTGTCTCCTCTCAGACCAGTATGAAGACTGGTCTCTCCTCTGTCTCTCCTCAGACCAGTATGAAGACTGGTCTCTCCTCTGTCTCTCCTCAGACCAGTATGAAGACTGGTCTCTCCTCTGTCCCCCCTCAGACCAGTATGAAGACTGGTCTCTCCTCTGTCCCCCCTCAGACCAGTATGAAGACTGGTCTCTCCTCTGTCTCTCCTCAGACCAGTATGAAGACTGGTCTCTCCTCTGTCTCTCCTCAGACCAGTATGAAGACTGGTCTCTCCTCTGTCTCTCCTCAGACCAGTATGAAGACTGGTCTCTCCTCTGTCCCCCCTCAGACCAGTATGAAGACTGGTCTCTCCTCTGTCCCCCCTCAGACCAGTATGAAGACTGGTCTCTCCTCTGTCTCTCCTCAGACCAGTATGAAGACTGGTCTCTCCTCTGTCCCCCCTCAGACCAGTATGAAGACTGGTCTCTCCTCTGTCTCTCCTCAGACCAGTATGAAGACTGGTCTCTCCTCTGTCTCTCCTCAGACCAGTATGAAGACTGGTCTCTCCTCTGTCCCCCCTCAGACCAGTATGAAGACTGGTCTCTCCTCTGTCCCCCCTCAGACCAGTATGAAGACTGGTCTCTCCTCTGTCCCCCCTCAGACCAGTATGAAGACTGGTCTCTCCTCTGTCTCCTCTCAGACCAGTATGAAGACTGGTCTCTCCTCTGTCTCTCCTCAGACCAGTATGAAGACTGGTCTCTCCTCTGTCTCCTCTCAGACCAGTATGAAGACTGGTCTCTCCTCTCAGACCAGTATGAAGACTGGTCTCTCCTCTGTCTCCTCTCAGACCAGTATGAAGACTGGTCTCTCCTCTGTCTCCTCTCAGACCAGTATGAAGACTGGTCTCTCCTCTGTCTCTCCTCAGACCAGTATGAAGACTGGTCTCTCCTCTGTCTCCTCTCAGACCAGTATGAAGACTGGTCTCTCCTCTGTCTCTCCTCAGACCAGTATGAAGACTGGTCTCTCCTCTGTCTCCTCTCAGACCAGTATGAAGACTGGTCTCTCCTCTGTCTCCTCTCAGACCAGTATGAAGACTGGTCTCTCCTCTGTCTCTCCTCAGACCAGTATGAAGACTGGTCTCTCCTCTGTCTCCTCTCAGACCAGTATGAAGACTGGTCTCTCCTCTGTCTCCTCTCAGACCAGTATGAAGACTGGTCTCTCCTCTGTCTCCTCTCAGACCAGTATGAAGACTGGTCTCTCCTCTGTCTCCTCTCAGACCAGTATGAAGACTGGTCTCTCCTCTGTCTCTCCTCAGACCAGTATGAAGACTGGTCTCTCCTCTGTCTCCTCTCAGACCAGTATGAAGACTGGTCTCTCCTCTGTCTCCTCTCAGACCAGTATAAACCAGCGGTGGCCCACAGAGACGTGACCAGTCGGAACGTCCTGGTCCGGTCCGATCTGTCCTGCGTCCTCGCTGACTTCGGTCTGTCCATGAATCTGACAGGAAGTCGTCCCTGTCGCCCTGGAGACGACGACACTGTGGCGATATCTGAGGTGAGGTCATGTGACAGGTGTCAGGTGATGTCCACAGGTGTGAGCAGAGACGTGAGGGCTCACCTGTGTGTGTGTGTCTACAGGTGGGGACGGTGCGCTACATGGCTCCGGAGGTTCTGGGCGGAGCTCTGAACCTTCGGGACTGTGAGTCGGCGCTGAAGCAGGTGGATGTTTACGCTCTGGGGCTGCTCTACTGGGAGAGCTTCAGGAGGTGCTCTCACCTGTTCACAGGTGAGTCACACAACACAGAACCATGGATTAAAGTCAAATACCACAAGTACTTTGTGCTCAGCTGTCCTCAGCTGTCCTGTTCTCAGCCGTCCTGTCCTCAGCCGTCCTGTCCTCAGCCGTCCTGTCCTCAGCCGTCCTGTCCTCAGCCGTCCTGTTCTCAGCCGTCCTGTTCTCAGCCGTCCTGTTCTCAGCCGTCCTGTTCTCAGCCGTCCTGTCCTCAGCCGTCCTGTCCTCAGCCGTCCTGTTCTCAGCCGTCCTGTCCTCAGCCGTCCTGTCCTCAGCCGTCCTGTCCTCAGCCGTCCTGTCCTCAGCCGTCCTGTTCTCAGCCGTCCTGTTCTCAGCCGTCCTGTCCTCAGCCGTCCTGTCCTCAGCCGTCCTGTTCTCAGCCGTCCTGTCCTCAGCCGTCCTGTTCTCAGCCGTCCTGTTCTCAGCCGTCCTGTTCTCAGCCGTCCTGTCCTCAGCCGTCCTGTTCTCAGCCGTCCTGTCCTCAGCCGTCCTGTCCTCAGCCGTCCTGTTCTCAGCCGTCCTGTCCTAAGCCGTCCTGTTCTCAGCCGTCCTGTTCTCAGCCGTCCTGTCCTCAGCCGTCCTGTTCTCAGCCGTCCTGTCCTCAGCCGTCCTGTTCTCAGCCGTCCTGTTCTCAGCCGTCCTGTCCTCAGCCGTCCTGTTCTCAGCCGTCCTGTCCTCAGCCGTCCTGTCCTCAGCCGTCCTGTTCTCAGCCGTCCTGTTCTCAGCTGTCCTGTTCTCACCTGTTCTGTCCTCACCTGTCCTCTTATGTAAATACATAGAATCACACGTGGATCATGAGTCAAAGTACAGACGTATTGACGAAACTGAGTACTAGTATCAGCACTACATAATAATGTACCTGGTGTGTGTACAGGTGAAGCAGTACCTGAGTACCAGTTGGCGTTCCAGGCCGAGCTCGGGAACCATCCCAGTTTTGAAGAGATGCAGATTCTCGTCGCCAGAGAGAAGTTCAGACCCAGATTCCCTGAAGCCTGGAAGGAAAACAGCCTGGTTAGTGTTCCTGTCCTCACCGGTTCTGTTCTCACCTGTTCTCACCTATTATCACCTGTTCTGTCAGTAGTACTGTGTCAGTAGTACTGTGTCCCTGGCTTTGTGTATTTGTAGGCGTTGCGTTCCCTGAAGGAGACGATGGAGGACTGTTGGGATCAAGACGCTGAAGCTCGACTCACCGCTCAGTGTGCTGAGGAGAGACTGAGTGACCTCACACTGCTAAGCACACACAACGCAGTACACAACCACAGGTACACACGCACACATCAGTACACAACCACAGGTACACACAGTACACAACCACAGGTACACACGCACACATCAGTACACAACCACAGGTACACACACACAGTACACAACCACAGGTACACACAGTACACAACCACAGGTACACACACACACATCAGTACACAACCACAGGTACACACAGTACACAACCACAGGTACACACACACACATCAGTACACAACCACAGGTACACACACACAGTACACAACCACAGGTACACACGCACACATCAGTACACAACCACAGGTACACACACACAGTACACAACCACAGGTACACACACACACATCAGTACACAACCACAGGTACACACACACAGTACACAACCACAGGTACACACGCACACATCAGTACACAACCACAGGTACACACACACAGTACACAACCACAGGTACACACACACAACGCAGTACACAACCACAGGTACACATGCACACATCAGTACACAACCACAGGTACACACACACAGTACACAACCACAGGTACACACGCACACATCAGTACACAACCACAGGTACACACACACACACAGTACACAACCACAGGTACACACACACACAGTACACAACCACAGGTACACACACACACATCAGTACACAACCACAGGTACACACACACAGTACACAACCACAGGTACACACACACACAGTACACAACCACAGGTACACACACACACACAGTACACAACCACAGGTACACACACAGTACACAACCACAGGTACACACACACACATCAGTACACAACCACAGGTACACACACACACAGTACACAACCACAGGTACACACACACACAGTACACAACCACAGGTACACACAGTACACAACCACAGGTACACACACACACAGTACACAACCACAGGTACACACACACACATCAGTACACAACCACAGGTACACACACACAGTACACAACCACAGGTACACGCACACACATCAGTACACAACCACAGGTACACACACACAGTACACAACCACAGGTACACACACACACAGTACACAACCACAGGTACACACACACACAGTACACAACCACAGGTACACACGCACACATCAGTACACAACCACAGGTACACACACACACAGTACACAACCACAGGTACACACACACACATCAGTACACAACCACAGGTACACACACACACAGTACACGACCACAGGTACACACACACACAGTACACAACCACAGGTACACACACACACATCAGTACACAACCACAGGTACACACGCACACATCAGTACACAACCACAGGTACACACACACACATCAGTACACAACCACAGGTACACACTCACACATCAGTACACAACCACAGGTACACACACACACACACAGTACACGACCACAGGTACACACACACACAGTACACAACCACAGGTACACACACACACATCAGTACACAACCACAGGTACACACGCACACATCAGTACACAACCACAGGTACACACGCACACATCAGTACACAACCACAGGTACACACGCACACATCAGTACACAACCACAGGTACACACACACACAGTACACAACCACAGGTACACACACACACATCAGTACACAACCACAGGTACACACACACACAGTGCACAACCACAGGTACACACGCACAGTACACAACCACAGGTACACACGCACAGTACACAACCACAGGTACACACGCACACATCAGTACACAACCACAGGTACACACACACACAGTACACAACCACAGGTACACACACACATCAGTACACAACCACAGGTACACACACACATCAGTACACAACCACAGGTACACACGCACACATCAGTACACAACCACAGGTACACACGCACACATCAGTACACAACCACAGGTACACACGCACACATCAGTACACAACCACAGGTACACACGCACACATCAGTACACAACCACAGGTACACACGCACACATCAGTACACAACCACAGGTACACACGCACACATCAGTACACAACCACAGGTACACACACACACAGTACACAACCACAGGTACACACACACACACAGTACACAACCACAGGTACACACACACACATCAGTACACAACCACAGGTACACACACACACACAGTACACAACCACAGGTACACACACACACATCAGTACACAACCACAGATACACACACACACACAGTACACAACCACAGGTACACACACACACACAGTACACAACCACAGGTACACACACACACACACACACATCGGTACACAACCACAGGTACACACACACAAACCGGTACACAACCACAGGTACACACACACATCAGTACACAACCACAGGTACACACACACATCAGTACACAACCACAGGTACACACACACATCAGTACACAACCACAGGTACACACGCACACATCAGTACACAACCACAGGTACACACGCACACATCAGTACACAACCACAGGTACACACGCACACATCAGTACACAACCACAGGTACACACGCACACATCAGTACACAACCACAGGTACACACGCACACATCAGTACACAACCACAGGTACACACACACACAGTACACAACCACAGGTACACACACACACACAGTACACAACCACAGGTACACACACACACATCAGTACACAACCACAGGTACACACACACACACAGTACACAACCACAGGTACACACACACACATCAGTACACAACCACAGATACACACACACACACAGTACACAACCACAGGTACACACACACACACAGTACACAACCACAGGTACACACACACACACACACACATCGGTACACAACCACAGGTACACACACACAAACCGGTACACAACCACAGGTACACACACACATCAGTACACAACCACAGGTACACACACACAGTTAATAACTACTTTAACGGTTTCTCTCTCAGGAATCTGTCTCAGGGCCGATGGCCTCCTCCGGTTGGCTCCGCCCCCTCCTACATAGAGGATCTCCAGGTGGGCGTGGTCAAGAATCTCCAGGGAGATGTCGAAAAGATGACCACGAGTGCAGCAGAAGGTTCTGAAAAGAACATAAACTTTATAAACTATGAGAGACAGCAGACACAGGTACACACCATCATATTCATTATATTTATTATATTCATTATATTTATTCTATTTATTATTTGTCTCTCTCTCCATCTGTCTCAGGCTCGCTCGTCCACACACATCAATGTGTTGACCAGCACCGCCTCCACCCTCTGCACCATTATAGAGTCCGGTGTGTCTCTCTCACACACACACACACACACACACACAATCACTCACTCACACACACACACACACACATTGGAGTGGACATGTCCTCAGTAACTGTGTCCATGATGTCCTCCAGGTGTCCCCGTGTCCAGTGGTCCAGTCTGTTTGCAGCTGACAGAAGAAGACCTGGAGGCCATCAAACTGGACCCCAACGAGGTCTTTGTTATTGATTACTGTAGTCTCTCCTTCTGAGCCAACACATCCATAACGTGTCCACATTCTGTCTCCACAGGTTGAGAAGAATTTGAGAGAAAGTTCTGATGAAAACCTGATGGAACATTCAAAGAAACAGTTTGGTTCAACGGAGCATGGACCTGCCCGCCTGCTGTACCACCAGATCCTCCAGACCGAGGTCCAGTAGTCCTCCTACCTCACTGAATGCTGTTGTTTAACGTTCGTAGTAACCGACCTCTGGTCCCATCGCTCCTCTAGGTGAACCACTCTGTGCTGGTTCTTCAGGTTGATCGGGGGGTTCTTGGTCGGTTTGATGCCCCTCCTCCCTCTAAACAGCAGAACCTGCCCCAGAGACCCACCAGCCTCCACCTTCTCCACAAAACCAAGGACACCTGCCGACTTAAGCTAGGGAAGCTCAAGTCAAACCACAGACAGGTACAGTAGGAAGTGACCATATTAGGACTGAGGAGGAGTGACGTAGAGACCTGTCAATCAGCGTGTAGCCCCGCCCTAAAGCATCCCCTGCTTTATGGTCTGTGTGACTCTAAATGGACCATAATTTACTAAATGAACATCATGCTGTATTGAAGGAGACTTGAAACTAGAGATTGAGACATAAACTCATGTTTACAATGTTTACTGAGGTAATAAATCAAGAGAGAAGTAGAGTAATTTTCTCATAGACTTCTATACAACCAGAGGAGTCGCCCCCTGGTGGACACTAGAGAGAATGCAGCATTAACACGTGAAGCTTTGACTTTAGACAACCAGAGGTTGTCTCCTGATCGCGACAGGAAATTAAACAGTATTGTAGAGAAGTGAGCCAAAGATCTGATACTCAAACTCCTTTCTGGTTTGGTATCACAACTTCATTCAAAGGAATCTCATACCGTATGTTTAGTTGCGTCACTGATCCAGAATGTTCTGTGTTTCAGGTGGAAACAGGTGTCGCTAAGATGAACACGGTAACGTTCGCCACAGCTGTAGAGCCCCATCAGGTAACCACAGTGACCAACAACATCGCCACGAGAGGCAGCGTCGAATCCGGTGGTCGAGTCGTCTCCAGATCAATGGTCGCCAACGGCTACAGCGCTGGTGTCCCCACCCCGGTGACGAACGGTGTGACAGGAGGAGGTCAAACCAATCCGGCGGGGCCGCAGCTGGAGGAGGAGGACAAGATGGAGGCGGCGGTGATCGGAGGAGAGGACAACCGTATGAACCTGCTCAATTCCAGTCCAGATGAACACGAACCGCTGCTGAAGAGACAACAGCTGCCAGCTGAGAGCGAGCCCCTTCCTCATCTGCATCATCATCGTCATCAGTCACAGACCGGCAACACCGTGTCGGGACAAGGCTCGAACTCCAACAACAACAACAACAGAGCGGCGTTGGGGTCATATGTGAAGATCCAGGGTTTGAAAGTTGAACCCGAAAGGATGGTCGGTTCAGAGGTCCATCAGGGTCGGAGCATCGACGATCCTAAACCTGAGCCACATCCACCAAGTCAGCAGAGGAGTGAGTCTCCTGTTCCTGGTCCAGCTGGACCAGCTACATCGGACCATGACCCAACACCACAGGATAGAGGTCATGGTTCAGATACATTCCCATGTGTCCAGAGAGCCCGTTTTGCAGAACCAGTACTGACCCCTGAATCATCCAGAAGCCCAAAGGCTCATCCTGTCCACTCTACTGCCATTGCACTGGTACCAGACCGTAGAAATACAGATTCTGGCTCAGCTCCGATCCTGGCAAAAGCTCCAGTGCCAATCCCAGAGGCCCCAGGATCCCAAGCTTCACAAGCACAAGACCCGGACACCTCAACCTCACCTTCAACAGCCCTGCTTTTAAATGCCCTAACCCTTGGTCCAGACGCCCTAAAACCTCCAGTCTCAGATCCAGAAGCTCCAGTCCAAGAAGCTCCAATTGTGAATCCAAAAGCTTCAGTTTTAGAGTTTCAAGTCTCAGCAAATCCAGCTCCAGAACCTGCAGCTCTACAAAGTCCCGCCTTAGATCCAGAAACTCCAGGTCTGCTGCAGACCCAGATGGGAAAGGCCAAAGCCAAGAGGCGTCAGCGTCCTTGTTCCCTGGACCTGTCCTCCTCCTGCATCTCCTCAGGTGAGTCAAGATTAAGTGTTGAAAAATTGATTGGCACCAAAGTACCATAAAGTACATGCTCAGAATTAGGGGGATAGAGGTTCAAGCTCCCAAAGTACCACTCAATAAATGTTGTGTATCTGTGATTTTAACTCTAATAATGTTTCTTCCTCTCTCTTCCTCTTCATACGATTTTTCCCTGACAGATAACGACAGTCTGAGCGCTTCAGGAGAGAAAATAAAACGTCGTGTCAAGACTCCGTACACCCTTAAGAAATGGCGTCCGGCCTCATGGGTCGTCTCCACGGATACAGCTCTCGACCCAGACTTCGACTTCAACCCCAGTGGCAGTAGCAGCCAGACCCATTCATCTTCTGGTCTTCATGGAGCAGGGAGCATCTTCAAAAGCAATCAGTCCAAATCCAGCATGGCTGTGTTTCTGGTCGGACGCGGAGCCACGGCGACCACGACCTCCGAGCCCGACGGAGTGACCTGCTTCTAAAGCTGTCGTTTGATTAAAAAGGAGAGCAGATTCATTTTTTTTCACTTCTTTGTCTTCCTTCTCTTTTTGTTTTGGAAAATGGAGTTCACCATTCAGCCTCCCCAGAACTGAACACTCTTTGAAGGACTGTTACCGAGCGGCCGAGTCCAGTGACCGCTTCACCCCTCTGACTTTCTAGCCGTGACCCTGTCTGTGTAGCATAAACGTCCATGATGTCCAGGAGATATTTCTGTTTGTGGATTCCCGAACTTCTGGATGATTGGCTTCTGTCACAAATAGTCTTGTGGCTAATCGAGTATCGGTAAGGCCTTGACCCTACCTGGGTCACAAATTTACCTAGAAGGCCACTAAAGCAGACTTTCGGGGTCCACTAAAGTATGTTCCTCACTAGCAGACGTTCGGGG
This sequence comes from Melanostigma gelatinosum, assembly GCF_949748355.1. Taxonomy (NCBI): domain Eukaryota; kingdom Metazoa; phylum Chordata; class Actinopteri; order Perciformes; family Zoarcidae; genus Melanostigma; species Melanostigma gelatinosum. Next base: position 27,219,266 of record NC_136643.1, read on the forward strand.
TCCACTAAAGTATGTTCCTCACTAGTAGACGTTCGGGGTCCACTAAAGTATGTTCCTCACTAGCAGACGTTCGGGGTCCACTACAGTATGTTCCTCTCTAGTAGACGTTCGGGGTCCACTAAAGTATGTTCCTCTCTAGTAGACGTTCGGGGTCCACTAAAGTATGTTCCTCACTAGCAGACGTTCGGGGTCCACTAAAGTATGTTCCTCACTAGTAGACGTTCGGGGTCCACTACAGTATGTTCCTCTCTAGTAGACGTTCGGGGTCCACTAAAGTATGTTCCTCACTAGTAGACGTTCGGGGTCCACTAAAGTATGTTCCTCTTTAGTAGACGTTCGGGGTCCACTAAAGTATGTTCCTCTTTAGTAGACGTTCGGGGTCCACTAAAGTATGTTCCTCTTTAGTAGACGTTCGGGGTCCACTACAGTATGTTCCTCTCTAGTAGACGTTCGGGGTCCACTAAAGTATGTTCCTCACTAGTAGACGTTCGGGGTCCACTACAGTATGTTCCTCTCTAGTAGACGTTCGGGGTCCACTAAAGTATGTTCCTCTCTAGTAGACGTTCGGGGTCCACTAAAGTATGTTCCTCACTAGTAGACGTTAGGGGTCCACTACAGTATGTTCCTCTCTAGTAGACGTTCGGGGTCCACTAAAGTATGTTCCTCTTTAGTAGACGTTCGGGGTCCACTACAGTATGTTCCTCTCTAGTAGACGTTCGGGGTCCACTACAGTATGTTCCTCTTTAGTAGACGTTCGGGGTCCACTAAAGTATGTTCCTCACTAGTAGACGTTCGGGGTCCACTACAGTATGTTCCTCTCTAGTAGACGTTCGGGGTCCACTAAAGTATGTTCCTCACTAGTAGACGTTAGGGGTCCACTACAGTATGTTCCTCTCTAGTAGACGTTCGGGGTCCACTAAAGTATGTTCCTCTCTAGTAGACGTTCGGGGTCCACTAAAGTATATTCCTCTCTAGCAGACGTTCGGGGTCCACTAAAGTATGTTCCTCACTAGTAGACGTTCGGGGTCCACTAAAGTATGTTCCTCTTTAGTAGACGTTCGGGGTCCGCTACAGTATGTTCCTTTCTCGTAGACGTTCGGGGTCCGCTACAGTATGTTCCTCTCTAGTGGACGTTTGGGGTCCACTACAGTATGTTTCTCTTTAGTAGACGTTCGGGGTCCACTACAGTATGTTCCTCTTTAGTAGACGTTCGGGGTCCACTACAGTATGTTCCTCTTTGGTGGACGTTCAGGGTCCACTACAGTATGTTCCTCTTTAGTGGACGTTCGGGGTCCACTACAGTATGTTCCTCTTTAGTGGGCGTTCGGGGTCCACTACAGTATGTTCCTCTTTAGTAGACGTTCGGGGTCCACTACAGTATGTTCCTCACTAGTAGACGTTTGGGGTCCACTACAGTATGTTCCTCTTTAGTAGATGTTCGGGGTCCGCTACAGTATGTTCCTCTCTGGTAGACGTTTGGGGTCCACTACAGGAGGATTTTGGGTCAGTTGTTATATATTTTTAAAGCACATTAAAGAAAGTTAACATTATTTAGAGAACTACAAACCAGACACTCGTGTGGTTGCTTTAGTTTTTGTATGATTTTGAAGATGTGATCTTGCTTTAAAGCCTTTACTCTATGCAGTCAGCTCATGACGTATCAACACACTACTGTTGGGGGGGGGGGTTGTTCTTTATCCTTTATCCTCTAGTCTGCATTCTTTTATGAAGTTTTTTAATCTGCCTCGTGAGGTCTGCTGTGACAGCCATGTTAGAGAAAGGAGAGAGGAAGAAAGGAAAGGATGTGGGGAACGTGGCCTTCGTAACCTCGGCCACGTTCAACCTCCTCAGGAACCTTTAACAGCGCTGATGAAGGCCGGAACGCTCACACATTTATGATTATTATTATTATTTAAAACATATGAAAAGATGAGCAGAAGAAGAAAAGAGACGAGAGGAAAATCTGTCAGAAGAAAGAAGACGAAAAGACACCTTCAAACGACTCCAAAGCGGTCCTATATTTAAATGTGTTCGTCATCCAGTCTTTAAGTGGGTTTAAGGAAGTATCATGTCAAGTGAATTAAAGATATCCTAGTTGACGCCTTCTCATTACAACAAAGCCCTCAAAAGCATATTCATAAAAGCATTCAGTAGCACATTTCTACAATATCGCATCTGTTTTAATTAAAGAAAAGACAGGAATTTAGTGAGAAAATGACCCAGGCTGAATTAAAAGTCACTCCATTTTCAGATTTTTTATATTTATGTTCGGAAATGGGTTTTTTGAATGGCTGATTTCATTAATGCCAAGTTGTGAGCTGATGGTTTGAAGATATATGAGACAGACCTGTAACTGCTCCTTTAAATGAATTACAATAATTGTACAGAACGTTGAGAGAATATTACACATTATTTCTCCTTACACTTATCAGATCTGTTTCTCCTTCCTTCCTTTTCCTCAACATTAATATCATGTTATTTTAATGTATTTTAAGATGCTTTCTAATATGTTTCTGTTTTGTTATTTTTGTATTTTCTACAGTTTGTACTGTTTTTAAATATGCTAATGTGTACAGATGACAATTATTTGTTTTACATGTAAATGTGTGAAGGCAGATGTGTGTGTGGCTTAGCTAACGTTTAACTAGCTCTTGTTTAGCTAGCTCTGGTTTAGCTAACTCTGGTTTAGCTAGCTCTGGTTTAGCTAACTCTGCTTTAGCTAGCTCTGCTTTAGCTAACTCTGGCTTAGCTAACTCTGGTTTAGCTAACTCAGGTTTAGCTAACTGGTTTAGCTAGCTCTGGTTAAGGTAGTTCTGGTCTAGCTATCGCTGGTTTAACTAGCTCTGGTGTAGCTAATCCTGGTTTTGCTAGTCTTGCACTGGAAGCTTCTTTTCTTTCACATTATCGGAGTATGATTTGAGAACGTTGTGTGTTCAGACATTCAGACTGAGTGCGAAACACATTTCCACCTCGCGGTCAACGTGCAACTTACCAGATATTAGCTGTAGCTAGCTGGCAAAGTATGCAATGAGTGTGATGAAACCTAAATCTAAATTGTGCATGTGAACACACTCAGGCTGGATGTTGTGGACGATCCCTTTAAAGTAACTGTAGCTCACATAGTTCCCATAGAGCTCCATGGAGAGGAACTACATTTAGAAACAACACACTTTAACCATGTTCAGCATCCTGCATGAAATATTGAATTAAAATGTTTTATTTCCGACGTCTCTTCAGCCGTTTGTTCTCTAAACTCTGAGTTACTGTATAATATTATATTTGTGTATATTGTAGATATAAACAAACAAACATATTTAACTGCTATAAGTCTTCTGGGATGTTTGCCTGTCTGTTGTTGAATGTTCTGTGTATTTCTTTAGTTATCCATTTGTATTATTGATAGTTTTTGACTTTCCAGTGGTGTAAATACTGTGTATCACTACTTTCATATGGGAACCAGCTGTACTACTACTACTAGTGTAATACATGATACACTTGTACACAAAGCATGTAACAGTCCTGTAGATCTCTGCTGGTTCATAACAACATGAAAACGTCATAATATCATAATATCATATCATCATAATATCATAATTTCAAAACATAATATAATATGACATGCTGGAGCTCATCGTTGAATAAAGAGTTTTATTATGTCTCGTCTGGTGTGAAGCTTCTATTTGACTGTAAATTAGAGTCGTTTAAGTATTCTTATATAAATATATATATATATAGATATATATATATATATTTTATATATATTATACTGTGTTGACGTACAGCTAGTAGTATCTACAAGGTGTGGACATCAGGACACACGTGATGCTGGTGTGATATTCTTTGAAACATCTCTGAATATCAGGTATTGTTGTCAGAGACAATAAGGAATCCTTCTTCAATATAATTGGAAGGTATTGATGACAGAACATTTATCACCTCCTTTAGGAGCTTTAATAAGTTACATAGCTCATGTTTGTTCACTTCAGTTTTAAAATGTCTAACTTTTAAATGGAGTTTGGTGTGAAACCCTCTACTGGCACTATTTATTAGACATCATGAAACAATAGATATATTGATATGTGATGCAGATCATTCCCATTCGTGAATATGATTTCACAATAAGTTGCTTTTGAGTTTTATGTGTAAAAATATTAACTTTACCTTGTTTTCTTGCTGCTTCCATGTTTTCTGATCCTCTCAGACCGACTGTGAAGATCCTCAGTCCTCTCCTGGAGAACCACTCTGCCTTAAATATGACAATTGTTAGCAGAGGTTTGGTATATAAATAGATGTAATGTTTTATAATCTCAATTTAGTTTTATTATTATCATGGTGTCAAAACCGTTAATCTGTTAAAACAGTTAATCAGCCGCACGTGGCATCAAATTAGTGTCAATGTCTCCTAAACCCCACAGACCTTCATGTACACAGTCTATATGAGATATATCTATATACTGTATATAAATACTCAATATGTACAGTATATATACAGCGGGTAAAATAAGTGTTGAACACATCATTGCTCTCAGTAAATATATTTCGAAAGATGATGTTGACATGAAATGTTCACCAGATGTCCGTAACAACCAAAGTAATCCATTCATATAGAAAACCAAACAAATAAGTTCAGAAATGAAGTTATGTGTAATAAAATGCAATGACAGGGAAACGGTATTCAACACGCTTACTGAAATTGATTAAATCAGAGGTTTTCAACAGGGGGTCCGCGGCAAAGAGTCTTCAATTCTTGAAGGTTCCGTGTTCCTCTTCTATGAACTCTGATCTTTAGTTCTTTCATAGATTTTGTATTGGATTCAAGTCAGCTGATTGGCTGGGCCATTCTATCAGCTTTATTTCATTTATCTTTAATATTGTCAGAAACAGAAACAACGTAATAGTCTCGTTCTGTGTGAAATTATGTTTATGTATTATTATGTAAAAAATATATATTGACCTACAAAAAAACCTTTAGTTTAGTCTTTGTCATTAAAACATTTTGTATAATTAGAGTTAACTGCACAATTAAACGTGTTTTTTAAACTGTAAATATGACTGTGATGAACTCAGTGCTGGTTTAAATATTAAGATTCCTCAAAACATTGATATAAATCTGCATTTCATGTTTTAAATTGACATATATGTATATATTATATACATACATATATATTATACATATTATATACATACATATATAATATATACATATAATATGTATGTATATATTATATAATAAAGTCATGTGAACATCCTCATTTAAATAAAATGAATCAGTGTTAATCATGACGATAACAATGTGAACGTGAAGCTTTCAGTTATTTTACTGATTTAGCAGCTTGCTAGTTAGCTAGCTAACGTTAGCTTGCTAACTCCACCATGTGTTCATGCTAACATTAGCTTGCTAACTCCACCATGTGTTCATGCTAACATTAGCTTGCTAACTCCACCGCGTGTTCATGCTAACGTTAGCTTGCTAACTCCACCACTTGTTCACGCTAGCGTTAACTCGGTTACAGTAATTGAGCAGAAAACACAATAAACAGCAGACGCGCTGAGTAGTGCTGAAATCATGCTTTATTAAATCAGAAATGCATAAAACTCAAGGAGGATATGAAATATAGTTCTACATCAACAGATCAATAAAATAAATCAATGAACAGAGAATCTTTACTGGTCTCACAGGAGATGGAGTCGCTGTGGAGAACCAAGAAAACCCAGAACACCAACACGGTGAAACGACTAAAAGCTACAAAACACTCACACTCTTTAACACGCAAACACGTTAGCTAGTTAGCTAGCTAGCTATATATTATATGTATGCTAGTTAGCTAGCTAGCTATCCTCCGAGAGATGGAGCTGCTTCTGCACCGCAGAGCCGGCGTTGGTTTTCTCTTTTCTTTCTTTTATTGCCAGAAGATGTTTTGGTTTTAGAAGAAGTCGACCCGGCCGTCCGGTGCAGAAAACATTGCTCTTTTTTAAAATAAAAAGGATCTCTAAACGCTGAGAGTGCAGGCCGTCGCACTCTGCTGGTCATCAGATCCCGGTGGTACGACGCAGTCGGTCTGAGCTCAAGGCCGCTTATGCTGCTTAAACATGAGGGTACAATGCAAACAGCACTCGGGGTCTTAAACGCTCACGGTACAACTCATAGGAAATAATATCGTTTATATCCAAAGACAATATAATGTAGTCTTTGTGTTTGTAACGTCAACAGGGAGCCTCTCTACCTGTTGAGGCGATCTTTAGACTTCAACGTATCGTTGAGGCACAGAGTTTAGTTTCTCCATTCGACAGGGTATTCGTTCCTCAGGGAACTTTCTCCTGTTTAAACATTTGTTCTTTTTTCAGTTTCGCTTCATATTATTGTCATAAATAACAATGCATACATTTCCCATAACCGTTAAATTCGGCTATATACATTATGTACATGTGTCACAGAAAAGTTGTTCAAAAATTCCTAAGTCATAGTTATCCAATATGGCACATTTTATAACAACGTTAGACTCTGAGTCTAGTTTGGCATAAATTAATGTCAAGATTGGTACAAAAATAGTTCATATTTACAAGAACAGAAATCCAGATCTTTAATCACGTAGATTATCGTTGCTAATTCGCTAAATAAAAAGGTTCTGGAAGAGGGAAACGGGGGAATAAATTAACTTTCTTTCTTTTTTCTTTACATGGACCGAATGTGAACGTTGACGGTGGCGGAGTCGGAGCCCAGTTGATTGGACAGCCGGAGGGTGTATGCTCCGCCGTCGCCCTCCTTCACCGCATGAATCACCAGGGTGGAGAGGTCGGCGGCGTTCTCCACATGGCACCGCTCGTCTCCGTCGGGTAGAGTCCGACCCAAGCGGACCCACTGGACGGACGGAGCCGGGTCTCCAGAGAAAACACCGGCCACCGTCAGGGACCTCCCAGGCTCGGCACTGACGTCCTGGGGAAGAGCTTCGATCTTTGGTGGAGCGCCTGGAGACGAGGAGAACAACGAGGTCAGAGATATATATATATATATGTTATATATTATGCTATATTTATTGCATTTTTGACAAGATAGTTGTTTTGTTTTGTACCAAAATAAAACATTGTCTTATCTGTCATTTATCTATATTACTGTGATATACGATTAATGAACATTTAATGTATAATAAGAGTTCTAAGTTTCCCATCATCACTGAACCGTCAAAAACAAGTATTTGCAACTTTGGTGGCCTTGAATCTTTTGATAAATTGAGTACTTCTGGTTGCCGTCTTTGTTTCATCTAATCTTAATGTTTATGACAGCTTCCTGTTTGTAGACTTCAACATTTTCATGTCAAAGTTTCAAACAAATCCACTCATTTCCATTAAAATCCATTTATTTCAGGCCTTCGAGTCCCAGTGTGTGCTTCATTGGCAGCGGACTGATTACTTGTTATTATAAATTATTGCTTCTTTTCAACATATTACAACATTTTATTTTTGGTAAAAAACAAAGGCTTATTTTTTTGTAACCATCAATGCAAAAGTCAGGACTCCATCTCTCATCACATTCATATTTACCTCCACCTTCACTCACACAGATGCTCACATCTTTGCATCCTCTTACTGAAGTGTTGAACTTACCAACAGATTGATGCATCTCACCTCTTTTAACCGCAGCCTCGACATGCGAACGAGCAGACGTTTCCACCATTTGGCTGCTGGAGCTCATGGAAACCATGGAAACCATGGACTCAGCCGTCATGGCGGACATGCGAGACGCAGACGTGCTCTCAAACGAATACTCGGCCTGCATGGAAGCCGCCTCCATAAGAGCCGATGAACTAGATACATGTTTCTGCATTCTGGCAGCAGCAGCGTCAGTAGAAGCTCTTTGCTCCACAATTATCATTTGTGTTGTTGCTTCTTCAACAAGAGCTGTGAGGATGCAAATGACAAGCACATTTCATCACAATGTGCATGAGTACAAACACTGTATGGAAGCTCGGGGGCTCAAGTGCATCAGCTTTTCTTGGGTTTGAATGTTAAAGTAAAGGTTTTTTTTGGTGCAAACAAAGCGCCCTTTTTCATCACAGATGTTAGTATCCAGGCCAATTAAATACCCTGAGAGAAGAGTGTTTAATTGTGTTTCGTAGAAGTGCAGCAGAAACTTACTGATGACGTTGAGGGAGGATGTTGCAGAGCACTGTCCAAACTGATTTTGAGCTTTTATCGTGTATTTTCCGCTGTCTGCAACTGTGGCTTCACAAATCTCCAGAATGTACTCAGTCTTGAAGCGGCTCAGCCTGATGTTTGATGTGACAGAAATCTGCAAAAAGAGAGAGAACGAGAGTTAAGTGTTACGTCGGCAACGCAGGTTTCTATTTGTAAGACAACAAATAACTTTCAGGAGACTCACAATCATGTTGTCTTTCAACCACTCCACTTCAGGGGAAGGCTCTCCTGCAAGTTCACACGTGAATTTGACATTTTGTCCCTCGATCACGTTCTGGGACCTGGGCTGCACCAGGATGTGGGGTGCGTCTGAGCGCTTAGCCATGCAACTTTTGGAGCCTAAAAGGGAAATAAATGTAAAGAGTTCATGTTAGGAAACAGTTTGAATGGTTTCAGCTGCAGGTTTATGAGGGATACTTGCTTCCACCAGCAGGTGTTACCAAGGTCTTACCTCGTACAGTGACTGTGCAGGTTGTCGACACCACTCTAGCACCGCTGGTAGCGGTGCACTTGTACAGCCCACTATCAGAGACCTCCATTTCATAGATCTCAAGAGAAGCTGAGCCATTCTCCTCAAAGATGTCATACTTCCCTCCCTGAGACAAAGCCTGTCAATCATGAAGATATGATTCAGTTCCTCACAAACGCAAACACAAACTTCATACATCCATAAGTAATTGATAACAGTAGGACAGTTTCAGTGTTATAGAATCAGTTACCTCTCCGTCCTTCATCCATGAGATGGCAGGTTTGGGCTCTCCGGTTACCTTCACGGAGAGCTTGATGACAGAGTCCGGAGCTGCAGTGACGTCGCTCAGCCCGACGGAGAAGGACGGCTTCTTTTCAAGAGTTGGTGACATCACTCTCTTTGGTGACTTGATTGGAGAAGTCCCCGATTCCTTCTCAGATGGAGCTGGGGATTTGGGAGGAGGGGACTTTGGTGAGACTGGAGACTTTATTCTCTGAGGTGACTTGATTGGTTCAGGGGACTTGACCCTCTGAGGAGTTTTGACAGGTTCAGGGGATTTGGCAAAAGGGGACTTTGGTGAGACTGGAGACTTTATTCTCTGAGGTGACTTGATTGGTTCAGGGGACTTGACCCTCTGAGGAGTTTTGACAGGTTCAGGGGATTTGGCAAAAGGGGACTTAGCCTCTGGGGACGTGATTCTGGGAGGGGCGACTACTTTCTCCTTGGACTCAGACTTGCGAATGGTCAGACTGAATTGGGCCTCTTGTTTGCCTCCAGCATTTTCCACCAGCAGAGTGTAGCTGCCTTCATCTGACGTCTCAACACATGAGATCTCGAAGGAGGAGCTGTACTGAGTAGAGACGATGTTGTGACGGGCAGAAGAACCGATAACTGCTCCATCATGCAGCCAGGAAATAGAAGGTGCTGGTTCGCCATCCACATCACACTCAAACCTGGCGAGGCTTCCCTCCTCTACAGTCAGGGACTGTGGTTTGGTCAGGATCTTGGCAGGAACACCAGGCTTCTCAACAACAGTGGTGGTCTTTTTCACAGTTTCAGTCACACTTTCCTTCACTGTTTTGGAGGAGGAGACGTGATAAACCTCTGTTCTGGTCATTTCTGGCAGATGGGAGGATGGAGGCTCCTCATCTTTCCGGAATGAAGAGAAGGCAGCATATTCTTCTCCTGCTACATCCAATGTGGCATAGTCGGTAGTCTCTCCTTTGGTGTTCTTGCAGACCACGCGGTAAGTGCCGGCATCTTCAGTCACACAGTTGCTGATCTTCAGAGTCAGAACTCCACTGATGTTGGTCATGTGGTACTTGCTTGTCTGATGAATCTCTTTGTCATTGTGGAACCACTTGACCTCAGGATCTGGTTTAGCCTGGACATTCAGGGTGAACTTTGTGCTGGATCCATGAGGTATGCGATGAGATCGCATCCTGATGGTAATACGTGGGCGGTGGTCAAGGCTGAAAGGAGCCTGTGTCACCACCTCAAAGGTCCTCTCCACTGATCTCCTCTCTGATCTCAGAGCCTGCTTTCGCTCCTCATACCTGGAAGCAAAGTCAACTTTAGAAATGGTCACTTCAGTCTTGGCAGCCCGTTCGGGGGTAGGAGATCTCCTTGCGAGTTCAGGCATTTGGAGCTTCTTGATTGGTTTAGGAACATATTCTGAGGTAAAAGATGACAGGTGCTCAGATTCAATGCCCTGAGAGTATGTTGCAACAGTGACAGTTGATTCCTTTTTGAAGGCTCGAGTCTTCTCCTCAAACTCAATGCGCTTGAGTTCACTCTTGTAAGCGGACATTCTCTGAGCAGTTGTGTGTGGGCGCAGCAGCTCCTGATCTTCCCTCTCTTCATACACCTTCTGCCTTGGAGGTCTGTATGTGGCTTTGTCGTGACGCTGGCGGAGCTCAACAAAACTTGGGCCAGCCTCGTATTTAGATGGAATTCGGTAAGAGTCATATTTGCGGATTTCGTCTCCTTCTTCATCATCGATGTAGACTTTTCTTGGAGATGAAGGATGCAGGGCAGACAGCTCAAAGCGAACTGGGCTGAGGCTGGGTGGAGAAGCTGAGTAACCATACTCCAGCTCTTCCTCCAGACGAAGCCTCTCCTCCTCGGTTCTCTTCATGGACAGGTACTCATTCACAGGCAGCAGTAGCTCCTCATCCGACAGGTCACCCAGGGACCTCCTCCTAATCCTGTGGTAGGCGTCCATCTCAGGGCAAGGAGTGCGATGCCTTGCAGGCCTCACAATCTCCAAGTCATCCTGAGTCATGTCTGAGATGCGCCACTTAAGCTTATAGTGGTCCTTGATCCTGATTGGCACCTCATAGAACTGCTCCCACCTGGAGAGGCGGATACGCTTCATCCTCTTCTGCTTGATTTTGTCCATTGGCTCAGGGAACTCGTACTGGTCCCGCAGCTTCTTGTACCATTTCATGTCAGAGAACGGCTGGAAGTGTTTTATTTCCATGTCCTCCTCAAGAACAGCTGGGTTAAAGACTCGAGGAGGGGGGACGTCATAAGGCATACGCAGCCTCTTCTCATCTGCCCGTTTCTTCCTCTCCTCTTTTTCTTTCTGCATCTCAGCCTCGGTCTTCTCACCCTTCTTTGTCGTCACAGCAGGTGTGAACATGGTGGCTGCCTCCCTGACAGCTTGTACTGCGATGGGTGGTAAAGGTATAAAGACGGTGTCAGACAAAATCTGAGACAGCCTAACCTTTTTGTCCAATTCTGCCTTTCCAGCCATCAATTTTTTCTCCTTTTCACTGGGCTCATATTCCTTCTTTACATGAGTGACGCATTCTACTTTGAGTGTCGCCTGGCAACTGGCAGATCCAGCAGAGTTGGTAGCAGTAACTCTGTACACACCAGAGTCCTCAGGGAGAGTGTCTTTCACGTGAAGGATGAAGTAATCCAGACCTTCATGCACAACCTCAATAGATGGTCCAAAGGCTAAAGGCATACCATCCTTCTCCCACTTCAGTTGGGGATGGCCCGATACTCTAATCTCAAAGCGTACATTCTGGCCCTCCCTGCACTCGACATTTGCGAGCAGACGTTTGAACATGGGCCTCAGGGTGAGGTCTGCCGGTTTAGGTCGAGGAACAACAGTAAGACGGGCCTTGCAGCTGTCGTCTCCATACCTGTTACGGGCCACAACGCTGTACTCAGCATCATCCTCATCATCAAGTTTGTGGATAATCATCTGGTACAGACCCTTGTCGCTGATGAAGGTGTATTTCTTGTCATCTTCTCCAGGGATGAGCTTCTGTCCGGATTTGTGCCAGATGACACGAGGCTCAGGGTGAACAGTGATGGTCACACTAAAGCGCACATCCTCACCAATGTACGCTGTACAGTTTACCAGAGGAAGGGTGAACTCCGGTGGCTTCTGAAGCATTCTGGCAGTGTCGACTCTGCGCTTTGTTTTCTTGACCACACGGGTGGTGAAGAAGTCACGGTAAGATCTAACCCCGTTGATGAACAGCTCTGCGTAGGCACTGTCCTCACCATACTCATTCACAACCTTGCATCTGTAAGTGCCATCATCTGCTCTTGTGACCTTGTTGATGGTGATTACAGCCAGGCCATCCTCAAACTCAATTTCATATTTGTCACCAGCTTCAAGTTGCCTGACGCCACAGTACCATGTCACTTCAGTAGTGCTATCATAGTTATCAATGTTGCAGATGAATTTCACATTGTCGCCCTCATTCACCACTGCATGGCTGATCTGGCCTCCAACAGGACCGTGTTCAAACGGAGCGATCTTCACCTTGGCGATGAAGACACCACGCTGGGATCTGATGGAGCCCCCGCTGGCCACACGAGCTGCAGAGACAACAGTTTTCCACTCTTTCTTTACCATTGTCTGGTAGTATCTCTTGTGCCTTCCTGTTGGGATGGCTCTGGTGCCGATCTCCTCTGTGGACTTGGTCAGCCATGGATGTGCCAGAGCCTCAGCAGCAGTCATACGATGCTTACGTTCCTTAGTCATTAAGCGATCGGTGAAGTCTAATGCCTCGACACTGACCTGCTTGAAGGACTCGTCATCGTAGCTGTAAGCTGCATTTGAGATGTTGTCAATCATCTGTTGGTTGGTCTCAGCTGTGAATGGATTCAGTCCACTGAGGAGCACATAGGCAAGGACACCAACCGACCACATGTCAGTGACGGTGCTAACCATGTCACACTGGTGGATCTCAGGGGCAGCATACTCTGCAGCGGTATACTGGATCTTGATTTGGTCTCCAGGAGTCAGGTGTCTGGACTGGCCCAACTCAATAATCTTCACATTAGAGCTGGTTCTAGTTGTGTACACAATGTTCTCTGGTCTGATATCAAAGTGTCCATAGCTCTCAGCGTGCAGGAACTCAAGAGCTGAGCAGATCTGCCTGATGTAGTTGACAATCTCATGCTCATTAAGCTCAAACTCAGCTGTGTTGAGGCGTTCAAAAATGTCAACGCCAGAGATGAAGTCATAGATCATCACCAGCTCCTCAGCGCTTTCGTAAGACTCGTGGAGGAGAAGGTAGTTGGTATGTTTGGCCAGATTCAATGTTGCAATTTCCTTCTTGACAATTGCTTGATCAGCGCCTCTCACCTTGAAGAATTTAGCCATGTAGGTTGTCTCAGAGCTGATGTTGACACAGCGGTGGACAATGCCAAACTGACCTCTGCCCAATTCCTCTGCAATGGCATATTTCTTGTGCATGTTCTTGGCATCAGAGTGAGCCTTGCCCTTGGGGACACGTCCAGTGTCGTTAACCTCTCTGTCATAGAGCAGAACTCTTGATTTGTCCTCCTTGGTCATGACAGGTCCGCTGGTCTCAGATGGAGCACTCTGTCCAAATTTGTTCTCAGCAATGATTCTGAACTGATAGCTGGTTCCTCCAAAAAGATTGGTAACGGTGTAGTGGGTGTCACGGGACTGGGCAATGCGCTCCCACCTCTCAGCAGTGGTGGGGCACTTCTCAATGATGTAGCTAATTACCCTGCTGCCTCCATCGTTCGCTGGGGCTATCCAGTTCAGTGTGACCGAGTCTCTGGAGACGTCACTGGCTTTGACACCACGTGGAGGATCAGGCACGTCAGCTACATCCAGCTCAACTGTCTGCTGGTCAATGCCAAATCTGTTCTTGGCACAGACAATGTAGAAACCAGCATCCTTCTTCTCGACTCCGTTGGTGAACACCAAAGAAGTAAATGATCTGGTGACAATGACCTGGTAGTGGCCATTGCTGTCAATAAGATCTTGTCCCTTCTGCCATGTGATGACAGGATCTGGTTTGCCGCTGAAAGGAATCTTGATATTGACGACCTCTCCACGTAGGGCAGGGATGGCTTCCTTGTCCTTCAGGTTCTTTGGCAGGTTAATCTTGGCAGGGACTGGAAATGAGAGAAATTATTTAAGTGAGATGTCATATTTTAGTAAAAATTCAAAATTTGTTTAATATGTTTGAATTGGTCAGTGTTAAAGTCAGCGTGTAAAAACAATGATCTAGTTGGAGAAATTTGGTATCTGTGAGCTTACCTTCCACATCCAAAGAGACTGTAGCACAGATGGAGCCTCCTTGATTGGTGGCCCTGATCTGGTACACAGTGGAGTCTTCCTCAACTGCCTCGGTGATGACCAGCTGGTGGTAACCTCCCTTGAACTCCTGTATCTTGATCTTTTTGCCATCAGAGTGGATCTCCTTTCCTCGTCTGAACCATTTAATCACAGGCTTTGGCTGCCCTGTGATCTTGCAGACAAGGGTAGCATTGCTATTGTACTTGACGCTCATGTTCCTCAGCTCTTCCTTGAAAGCAGGAGCATGAACCTCAACTGCTGTGGCTGGAACGATGGGAGCGGTCTCCTCGCTGTAGTCACTCTCTCCCCCCAGGTTCTCGCACTTCACACGGAAGATGCACTCGACGCCCTCGGTCAGACGCTTGACGGAGAACACCGTCTGTTTGATCTCGTCTGTGGTCACCGGACTCCAATCGCTCCATTCCTTCTTGTCCTTCTTGTGCTTCTTCTCAAGGCAATAGCTCTTGATCTTGGAGCCGCCATCGCTGAGTGGAGGCTTCCAGGAAACCACGCAGGAGTCCTTGGTGATTCCAGAAACAACTGGTGACACAGGTGGTGATGGTTTCTCTGTGGACCGGAATATATAAATCACAAACCATTGTCAGAACTTCTTCAGTATACTGTACATAGGTATCTCTTAACATGTAGATTGATGCAGTGTATTAAAGTTCTCTTGCATTTGAAGTCATGAAGTATTGTGAAACATTTATTGGATATTGGATTAAAACTTACCCAGCTGGCTCTTGATAAGGATGGGGGATGTGAGTTCCAGTGGCTCACTGTTACCATAGCGATTCTGGGCGTACACGCGGATGAAGTATCCGGCGCTGTCAATGAGGTTGGGCACACGGCAGGATATGCCATTAATGGATGACGACACCAGTTCCCACTCGGTGCTCTCCTTGTCCTCACGTTTCTCCACAATGTAGTTGGTAATCATGCAGCCTCCGTCGCCCTGGGGAGTCTTCCAGCTGATTATGACGGAGTTCTTCAGGAGAGCTTCCAGCACAATGGGACCCTGAGGCATCTCAGGTTTGTCTAGAAACAGTATTGATATCAATTATAAATCTAATACTATCACTTTTATGAATCCAGTGCCCTCACTTCAATAAATACACATTAACATACCGTAAATCTCGACATTGAATGCGGTGTCGGCCCTGCCAAAGTGGTTGTGCAGTCTGATCCTGTATTTGCCTCCATGAATTCTGCGCTGCACATTCTTGATCACCAGGTGCGTGTAGTGCTCAGTGGTTTCAATGCTGATGTCCTCTGAGTTCTCCAGGGTCTTTGCCCCATGCAGCCACATGATTTTTGGCTCAGGACGGCCGATGTAGACGGCATGAATACGCAGAGTGGATCCCAGGCCGGCGTAATAGGTTTCCTTCAGCGGGTAATCAGGGTGGAAGGATGCAGCAGCCTCCAACACCAGAACGCCTGTGGTCTCGGCTTCTCCGGCGTCGTTGATGGCCTTGCAGGTGTACTCTCCCTCGTCCTCCGTCTGATCCGTCATAATAGACAGCGAATGGTTGCGGCCATCAGAGCTCATCTCATACTTGCGAGACTCAATAATCTCCTTGCCGGCATGGTACCACTTGATGTCAGGGACAGGTCTGCCAATAATCTGGCACTTCATGATACCAGGCTGGCCAAGCTTGGCAGTCACTTCATCCATTTCCTTTCTCAGGCCTGGTTTAGTTTCAACTATACATACAAAATGAGGATGAATATTTTGGAAAAGTTTGTTACATTTAGTAATGTCTCATAGTAAAGGTCTCTTTAGAAGAGCAATTTGGGTAAATGCTTACAAATAATGTTCACACAATATACTACAGTGTACTCACCACTCAGTTTGGTCTTGATGCATGTGGCAGTTCTACGAGGTCGACTCATTCCTGTCTCATTCTCAGCAAACACTCTGAACTCATACTCTGTTGCCTCAGCCAGTCCAGGCATGGTGAACTCCTTTTCCTTCAGTCTCTGCTTGTTGGACTTATTCCAGGTGCTCTCAATGGACTTCCTGTACTCCACCCAGTAGCCCAAGACCTCCTTTCCACCATCGCACTCTGGAGCTTGCCACCGGATGGTGATGAAGTTCTTTGTTACGTTCACTGTGTCGATCTCGCCTGGTTGACTTGGTTTGTCTGGAAGGAAAGAAACAACAAATTGCTGACACCAACAACAACCACTTTGCCTTTTTATTCTGATGTTGTTTGACAAACTTTACTGTGAAAGAGTATATGTTCCAGTCAACTATTGGAAGTTGTCTTGATTAACTGATTGATTGACACAAATTCCAGCAACTATAGTAATGCTGTTAATTATCAGTAAGTGGAGACTCACCGAAAGGATCCTTGCATGTGACTGGGTCAGACACAGGACCAGCCTCACTCTCGCCGATGTTGTTGACGGCAACAATGCGGAACTGGTAATCTGCGTCAGGAGTGAGTCCAGGCAGAGTAAACATGGTAGAGGTGATCTTGGTCTGGTGTCGGGACCACGTTTCAGCGGACACTACCTTGTACTCAACAAAGTAGCCAGTGATGGTAGAACCACCATCGTCCTTTGGTCTGGACCAGGCCAATGCCACGGAGCTCTTGGTGACGTCCATGATCTCTGGTGTGGTGCTTGAAGGCTCAGGGCGACCTGGTTTGAAAAATGCAGTGTTTTTTTCAATCATTACTAAATGGTCTCATACTGCTCACTTAAGACTGAAAAGAGGAATACTTACAGAGAGGAGTCTTGGGTACCAGTGGCTGCTCTGACTTCAGAGAGGCGCTGACACCGAAGGAGTTTTCAGCTGTGACCTTGAAGTGGTACTCTGTTCCCTCCTTCAGGCCCTTGACAGCCAGATGAGTGTCAGTCACTCTAGAGTCCACTGTGTACCAGGCATTTCTGGCTACCTCTCGTCTTTCTACGATGTAACCCAGGATCTCTGAGCCACCGTCATCCGTGGCCGTCTTCCAGGACACCTTGACAGAGTTGGCCTGAATCTCCTCAAAGACCATTGGTCCCTCCGGAGCACTTGGGCGGCCGATGACCTTCACCTTGATTTGGACCTTCTTCCTGCCAACCCTATTCTCCAGCAGGAGGTTGTACACTCCAGAATCACTCCTCTCGGCTCCCTTGATCACAAGCTCACTGGCATCCTCCGTGGAGGCAATCATGGCCTTGGTGGAGACTGCACCACTATCCTTGGACCACTTGCAGGTTGGGTGAGGTTTACCCTTAATGGGCAAAGAGAGTCTAACCACACCTCCATGGCGTACGACGTACACGTCTTTGTATTTCAGCTCAAGTTCATAGTCAGGAGATTCTGGAGGACAATGACGGTTATAAAAATGTGTTTAATTCTACATTAGTTTTAAACAACTACAAGTGACAGCAGGTAGTTAATGTAACCTGTGTACTCACCAAGCATCTCGGTCACAGCCACAGTTCCAGGGACTTCAGCAGGTTCTCCGAAGCCACCAGCATTGCAGGCCATCACACGGAATTTGAACTCCTCTCCTTGTGGCATTTTGGTCAGTGTGTACTCGCAGATTAAAGATGGTGTGGTGTTGCACTTGATCCAAGGCATGGTGCCCACCTTCTGCATCTCAATCAGGTAACCGTCCACCCTCGCATCTCCCTCATCATCGGGAGGACTCCAAGCCAGCGACACGGACGATTTGGTGGTATCGGTGATCCTTGGGTTCTGAGGACTGCCAGGTGGATCTGAGCGGGGAAGAGAAGCATGTCAGTATGTTTAGCTGATGCTACAAAATATACTCTGAGTCTGTGCTTTCTCTTTTAAGACTTCTGGTACCACGCCACTGTAGTTATGAATTCAGTTTTATCTAAAAATCTAAATATCACAAGACTTTCTTTGAAACTGTTGTCTTACCAATGGGATCTGTTGCCACTGCTGGTTTGGATACCAGACTTGGTTTGCTAAATCCTCTGGCATTGAGGGCAGTGATTCTGTGTTCATACTCCAGGCCCTCAATAAGCTCTGTTGACCTGTATCTGGTCATGGTGATGGGATTCTTGTTGGCTCGCCCCCATCTGTCAGACCTGACTTCTTTGCGCTCGATGACGTATCCAGAAACATCAAGGCCGCCGTCTTCTTCTGGCGGGTTCCAGGCCACAGTCATGCCATCACGAGAAACATCAAAGATGGTTGGACGGCCAGGAGGTCCAGGCACATCTGTGGAGGAGGAGAAACATGTTACCATACCTCTGTTAACATAGCTCAGTCTGTATAATCATTAACTATTTCTGTAACCTTAAACAAAGCAAGTCTTACTCTTCAAGCTCCTGCAGGTGATGATCTCAGATTGAAGGAATTCTCCAGTGCCGTAGCGATTAATGGCAGCTGCACGGAAGACATACTCATCTCTCTCAATTAGGTTCTCAAACTTGAAAGTTGGTCGGCTAACAGAATCGCAGACGGGCACCCAGCCGGGTCTGTGAGCATCACGTTGCTCCACTGCGTAGCCACTGATGGGAGCTCCGCCATCTCTGGCTGGAGGATCCCAGCTGCAGCTGACGGTGGTAGCATCAATCTCATCAATCCTGAAGGGTCCCTTTGGTTCATCAGGTTTAGCTGGTAAAAGGGGATTTACAGGATTAATTGTTACAGTCAACGTGATGGCCTGACACAATGACTTTATTGTAACATGCTCTTGATGAGCATCAGTAATACTTATTGAAACTAAATAACAGAGGGATGGTTCCTTACAGAGGATGATGACCTTGATGACCTCGATGATAACACCGACGGCATTCTTCACCTCTAGGGAGTAGTCACCAGTGTCATCGATAGTGGTCTGAGACATAGTCAGTTTGGAGAACTTGCCAGTGCTCTTGATCGTGACACGATCTGTGACTTTCATCTTGTTATCTCTGAAGTACCAGGAGCAGATGGGAGGAGGCCTGCCAATGAGGGGCAGGTCCAACTCCAGAGTCTTGCCGGCCAGAACATTGACAACTTTCTGAGGAATACTGGAGAAGTCCACCACAGGCATTACTGGAAAAGGAAAAAGAGAGATGGAAAAACTGTAGTTTACATCCCACATTGGTTGGTAAATAGATTGCGAACTGAGCTGTGATGTTTTGCCGAATGTTGCTGCTGGACAGAACATCTTCAACATGTACAGATTTCTGGAGCCCAAAGTAGCAACCTCACGGTTTCCTTGATAAGCATGTATTTCTAACTTTTCCTATTTTAAACCCTTTTGGTTAAAGAGCTAAATGATAGCAGGGTGCAGTGTTTTTAGTCAATGTTTCTGCTTTAAACATTTGTAAAAACATGTTTTTGACTGCTGTTACCTCTCTGTTCCTGTACAGTGATGGCAGTAACAAGCTCTTTGGGCTCGCTGGCTCCTCTGCTGTTGATCGCTCTGATCCTAAAGAAGTACTGCTCGCTCTCGTTCAGCTTCTCGATGGTGTGCTCAAAGTCAGTGGTCTTCAGCGTGGCCACCTTCATCCACTTGTCAGTGCCAAACTTGCAGGCTTCGATGACGTAGCCCGTCAGTCTGCTGCCACCATCGTGCTCGGGCTTCTCCCAGCCCAGGGTGACGGTGCTCTTGGTGACGTCGATCATCTCCAGCTTGTGTGGCTGCAGAGGCACCTCGCAAACCAGGATGACGTCGGGAGTCTCACAGGGCTCACCGATGCCATAGATGTTCTCAGGGAGGACCCGGAAGTAGTACAGCATGCCCTCCATGAGGCCGTCGATCTTGTAAGAGGTCTTACTGCACTTGGAGGTGACAGTCTTGTAGGCTCTCATGGAGGCCTCACGCCTCTCAATGATGTAGTTGTTGACAGGAGCACTGCCATCGACAGTTGGGGCTTCCCAAGAAATGGTTGCAGACTCCTTGGTCAGCTCCTTGATCTTAATTGCTCCAGTTGGTCCAGGAGTATCTAACAATAAAACAATACTTTGTCAATATATCACATTTCTATGAGCTACTGTATCAGTCACATTTAAAAAAAACTATGCCCTATGTAACATGACAATTCTGTTCGGTGACATCTTCATTAACTTACCATAGACCTTGACCAGAATGTTGACTTCCTGTTTCCCGGCAGAATTCTCGGCTACCAGCGTGTACTTGCCAGCGTCGTAGCGGTGGACCCTATCGATGATGAGCGTGGTAGATGTGGTGGTGACATCAATGAAGCCTCTGTTGTGGAGTTCAACACCAGGTTTGCTCCAAGTGATGGCGGGAGCGGGACGACCAGTAACGTTTATGAACAGGCGGAGGGATCCACCAGCGCGCAGACAGATGGTCTTCTTCAGGTCATCGTGGAGCTCAAAGTCAGGAGTTTCTGTGTGAAAAGGGAATAATTAATATATGGCAATATAAATGTTAACACACCATGAAAGACAATAATATTTACTTTATTGGAAGAAGAAAAGTCAAGACTAAAACCAAATTTAAACCTGGTGTGCATGTGGATTTTGTATGTGTATGTGATTTTTGATTAAAATAGGTAGCTAGTATAAAGGGACATATATTTCATATCTCATCATAGAGAAAGATCTCTATAAAGGTATCAGATATTTGCTTTTCCAGATTCCTTACCAATTCTCTCTACTGGCTCAGTCTCAGCACACTGCTCACTGAAGTCTCCTGTGCCGTTGATGTTGATACCGGCCACTCTGAAGCAGTACTTCTTGCCTGCTGAAAGTCCGGTCACCACGTACTCTGCAGCACGTAAAGTCTTCTCATGGGCCTTCTTCCATTCCTCTGCTCCGGCTTCCTGCATCTCCAGGATGTAGCCCATCACATCAGATCCTCCGTCATCCACGGGCCGGGACCAGGCCAGGCTGATGCTGTCGGCGTGAGTGTCGGTGATACGAGGGATGGAAGGAGGAGCAGGGGTGCCTGAGAGGACAGCATACAGGAATGAGGATCAATAGATCTGTGACATCTAAAAGGATCTACTGATGTGTTTATAGACATTGTTACCCATTAGTCATGTTCCAAAAGACAAACTGGACTTACATGTTGGCACTCTGCAGACGACGTACAGAGAAACCTCGCTGGGTTCGCTCTCTCCGGCCTTATTGATGGCCGTCACTCTGAACTGGTAGATGTTGCCTTCAGTCAAACCGGACACCTTCAGCATGGTGTCCAGGAAAGCTCCGTCTCTGTTCACCTTCACCCAGCGGGCACTCTTTCTCTCGCGCCTCTCCACCAGGTAGTGGATCAGCGGGCTGCCGCCATCGCTCTCTGGCTTCAGCCACTCGATGGTGGCAAAGTCCTCTCCTGACACCAGGATCTCTGCAGTGCCAGGAGGAGTTGGCACAGCTGGAGGGCAGGAAAGGTGTTTGAAGTGTTAGAAGTTATGAGAATTTCATTTGTTGTTTTATCTTTAAGTCGAATAGTTTGCGAGTAGGTTTTCTCTCAGGGTTTTGTCTTGCTTTCATCTTAGTGGGATGGTTGTTTAAAGATAAAAGAGCAGTTTATTTGGAATATTATCAACAATAATCACTTACTGAAAGTGTTTCTGGCTACCATGGCCTCGGACTGCAGGTGGACGCCAGCTCCGTATTTGTTGACTCCCCGGACTCTGAACAGGTACTCTGTGTTCTTGAACAGTCCTGTGATGTTGCAAGTGAGCTCTTTGCACTCGGCATGCATGATGACCCAGTTGAGTCGGTTGGTGTCTCGCCTCTCCACGATAAAGTGGGAGATCTCGTCACCGCCATCCTCGAGAGGAGGCTTCCAGCTCAGTGTGCACGACTCCTGTGTGATCTTGCTGACCTCAATGCAGCCTTCACATACTCCAGGGGTGTCTGGAAAAAACAAAAAGGTGTGCTCATTGTAATACTCTTAAGATAACTATGACAAACTAATAAGTGTAATCTGCAATGCTGAAAAACAAAGCTCTCTCTCTTACCAAGCACTTTGACGTTAACCTCAGCAGTCTTGGTTCCGCTTACGTTCCTGACCGTGAGGATGTACTTTCCAGTGTCATCTCTGTCACAGAACTTAATGATGGCCATGGCCTTGGTGGAGGTGTACTGCAGGTGGTACTTTTCACACAGCTCCAGATCCCTGCTGCCCTTTGACCAGGAAGCCTTGGGGTCCGGCCTGCCTCCCACAGCAGCGTCCAGAACCAGGTCTGAACCAGCTCTGACCCTGACGGTTTCAGTCAGGAGTTTGCTGTCCAGCTGGGCCTTTGGAGGCTCTGCTGGGTGGAAAAGGAACATGATCATGAAGCAATTTTTGAAAAGCTAGAACTCCCTTTCTGGGACTGTAATAAATGCACAATGAATTCATTCTACATCTTTAAGCCTTCAGGTGTTGCTCACGCTAACTTAGCAGGGCACATTAGACTGTTTCATCTTCATGTTATTGTTTTATTAAATACTCTTCATTGTGATGTATTGACGGTATTGTATCACAATCCCAGATGCAGATCTTACCGAAGTCGGTCTTGCACTGCACAGAGCCAGTGGACTGCGAGGGGATGCTGAAGACCTGGTTGGAATTCTTGGCGATGACTCTGAACTCATAGGGCTCTCCTTCTCCCAGGGCGGTAACGGTGTAGAAAGTGTCCACCACATTGGTGTAGTTACACTTGAGCCAGCGGCCTTCACCCGTCAAAGTGTACGGCTTACGCTCAATGATGTAGCCCACAATCGGACTACCACCATTGTTGAGTGGAGCCGACCATTTGAGGGACACAGTACTTCTTGTAACATTTGTGACTTCTGGCTTACTTGGTGAATCTAAAAAAACAGATCAGACATGTTGGATTTATGGAGTATTACCTAAAAAGTCACTGGATAGCTAGATCCTAAACTGTCAAAACTTACCAACTGGGTTTTGAGCAACTGCTCCCTTGGAGGCCTCGCTGGCTTTGCTTAGTCCAGCACTGTTCATGGCATAAACCCTGAACTGGTACTCTAGGCCTTCAACTAGGCCTTCCATCTTGCAGTAGCAGTCAAAGCAAGGGATCTTGTTCTCCCTCACCCACAGGATATTGTTCCTCTCCTTCTTCTCGATCCAGTAGCCTGTCACCTTGCTTCCGCCATCATGGTAGGGCTCCTCCCATTTTATGGTCATTGTGTTAGCAGTGACATTGAAGACTGAAGGCCTTGTTGGAGGGCCAGGAGGCGCTGTGATAAAAAATGAGATTTTGTCATTATGTCACAGTCATCTTAAGGCCAGCCTGATTCAGCAGGAATACTTTTCACAGATATTAACAGTCTAAGAAATGCTTAAAAAGTAAATCTGTTCTTAAAATGAAAAGTTACATTTGTGAATAGGTTTGTTTGGGGAGTAGTACTTACTGAAAGGATGCTCTGCAACAATAGTCTCAGACTCAGTGTGCTTGCTGACACCAAATCTATTCTCAGCGGAGACCCTGAATGTGTACTGCATGTACTTGGTCAAGTGACTGACATCAAGAGATGTGCGCCTAACGCTGGAGTTGATCAGCTGCCAGGCGGTGGAGCCAGACTCTCGCTTCTCCACGATGTAGTTGGTGATTCCAGTGCCACCATCATCCTCTGGTGCTTGCCAGTTTATGACACAGGACTCAGAGGTGATGCATGCGATTTCGATGGGTCCGGTTGGAGGACTGGGTCTACCTGTGACAATAACTTCAACAGTGAACATCCTGGTTCCAGCCACGTTCTCCAGAGTCAGGTAGTATTTACCACCATCTCCTCTCATCGCCTCCTTGACTGAGATGCTGGTTCTGTCCTTAGATGTTTGGATGGAGACTCTGTCTGAGTTCTTTAGCCTCATCTCTTCCAGCTTCCAGGTGACCTTAGGAGCAGGTCTACCAGTAATGGGAACATCAATGATGAAGGTTCTGCCAGAATTACATGTGATGAGCTGGTTGGTAATCTCACTGAGGTCAGCAGCAGGTTCAATATGAGGCTCTTTGACCAGCGCAGGAGCCAGAGTTTCTCTGGGTGTGCTGGAACCCGATTCATTTTTGGCCTTCACACGGAAGTCATACTCATCACCCTTGTTGAGCTTTTCAACCACATAGGTGAGATTATTGGTGTTGCCAACCACTACCCATTTGTCTGCACCCTTTGGCTTAGCCTCAATGATGTAACACTGGATGCGGCTGCCACCATCATGCTCTGGTTTCAGCCAGCCCAGGACAACAGAGCTGTCTGTGGTATCCAGGATGTCCATTCTCTTTGGTGATGCTGGCTCTGCGGTGGCAATGACAGGCTCAGTGAGCTCAAACGCCTCACCCACACCGTTCTGGTTCTCGGCTGAGACCCTGAAGAAGTATGGCACTCCCTCCAGCAGGTCCTGGATCTTCAGGATATGTTGCTTGCATTTGCCACCAGACTGCTGCCATGTGCGACGGCTAGCCTCGCGCCTCTCAACAATATAGTGATGGATTCGTGCTCCACCGTCATTGAGAGGAGGCTCCCAGATAAGTGTGACCGAGCCTCTGGACACCTCCTTCAAGGCAACAGCTTGTGGAGGTCCAGGAGTGTCCAAAACCTTTACAGTGAATGTAATGGCCTTGCTGCCACTCGCGTTCTCCAGGTTAACAGTGTATTTGCCTGTATCATTTCTTGAAGAGTTTTCAATGCTTAAAGAACTGTATCCATCTGTAGTTGTGACCTCTGACATGACGCCCAGCTCGCCTTCTTCCTTCACCCATGTGGCATTGGGAATTGGCTTTCCTCTGAAGTGGATGCCCAAGCACACTGAGCCTCCAGGCTTGACAATGTGTGTCTGCTTAAAGGTGGCGTCAATATCCACCTGTGGTGGTGTTAGCCTGTCTACAGCCTGAGCAGGCTCTGGAATCTCCTTGTCATCGCCTCTACCCACATAGTTTACAGCTGCAACACGTAACTTGTACTCAGCTCCTGTCTGTAGACCAGTCACCATGTAATTTGTTTCTGCCACCAGCTCCTCATTTACTCTCTTCCATTCGGTCTCTTCTCCCTTCACCATTTCAATAATGTAGCCCATGATCTCCATGCCTCCGTCCTCAGCTGGCCTGGACCATTCCAGGCTGATAGAGGTGTTGGTGGAGTCGGACATACAGACCACAGATGGAGCACAAGGAATATCCTTTGACTCTGAAGCTTTGATAGGTATAGAGATGCTGCTAGGAGCTCCAGCACCAGCATCGTTCACGGCCATGACACGGAACTCGTATTCCATATCCTCTGTCAGGTGGAGCACCTTGTGAGCACATTCGACGATGGGCTTCTTGGTAGTCACCTTGTAGAATCGGACAGTCTTCTTTTCCCGTTTCTCCAGGAGGTAATGCTGAATGGGGTTTCCTCCATCAGATGTCGGAGGAGTCCACGACAGTGTGATGCTCTCTCCTGTCGTTTCAGTAGCGTCAGGAGTGCCTGGAGCATCAGGAGTAGCTGAGGGAACATTTTTGATAGATTAGTTCAATATTTGAAAAATATAGAAAACTAAAAATGTAATATTAAATTTAAAAACAAGAACAGCTTTTCCAACTTTCCACTTACTGTATTGCATCTGTGCAATGACCGGGCTGGACTCCAAAGGTCTGCCAACTCCAAACGTGTTAACAGCAGAGGCCCTGAACTGGTACTCATTGGTCTTGATGAGCTTGGTTACATTGAAATTGCACTCTGTACATTCGTCAGACACCAAAGACCAAGAAATCTTGGCAGTCTCACGCCTCTCAATGATGTAATGCGTAATCTCCGAGCAGCCGTCGTTCTCCGGTGGGTTCCAAGTCAGAGTGCATTTACCCTCCGAGATGTTGCTGAAAGTCATGGGTCCCACCGGCTCCCCAGGTGTGTCTGTATCACATGGGAGTGTGAGATTGAAGTTAGAACATGAATAAGTAAATGAAGCGGTGTACAACTGCAATGTATTATAAAGAGTACAAATGTCAAAACTGCGTACCTTGGACTTGAACAAGGATATTCTCCTTCCGGCTTCCAGATCCGTTAGTAGCCTCCACAGTGTAGTGGCCACGGTGTGTACGATCAGCGTCCCTGACAAACAGGGTGCTGGATCCAGCTACATTGATGATGTCCATCATCCTTTTGGTAACCTCCACACCATCTCTGAACCAGACGACCTTGGGAACAGGGCGTCCGGTGATGGTCACCTTCAGCCTGATTTTATCTCCTGCCTTCACCGTCAAACCCTCAAAGTACTCTGGGCCAAACTCAATGTTAGGAGTAGCTAGTTTAAAGGATAAAGGAATGGAATTAGTACAGTACTTATCTTAAAACTTGACAACTCAACGTTGAATGACAAAGAAAAGATGAAGAACACATTCAAGCTGCTAATATTACAGTCATCCTCCAAGTTCTTTTTACTCACCGTTCTCACTTCTGACCACAATCAAGCCAGAGGAGTTGGAGGGAGGACTGACGACACCGATTGAATTTCTGGCAGTCACTCTGAACTCGTAGCGTTCATTTGTTGCCAACCCAGTGACGGTGTACAGGCAGTCATGTACATCAGACAAGTTGGCCTTGAACCAGCGTCCATGTCCTTGGCGTTTCTCAAGGCTGTAGCTGGTAATCTTGCTACCACCATCACGTTTGGGTGCATCCCATTTCAGTGTCACTGAGTCACTTGTCACGTCAGTGTAGTCGGGCTGACCCGGAGGATCTGGAAGACATCAGATGAATCTTTGAATTTATTTTTGTTAAAGTGCTGTCATTCTCGTCCAATTTATGAACAGAAATTATTTAGCTGAACTTGCTATTATTCTGCATGTTAGAAGTGTAAAAAATAAACAAAATAATGCAATGGTCTAAATCTGCACTCACCAACAGGACTGACAGCCATGATTGGCTTGCTCTCATCACTCATCCGGCTGAAGCCAGAGTCGTTCTGGGCGTAGACTCTGAAGGAGTACTCAAGACCTTCAATGAGCTCCAAGATTCTGAAATCCGTTTCTTTGATCAGCATAGTGTTTACCTTTTGCCACATGATGCTGTTCTTTTCCCTCTTCTCCACATGGAAGCCCTGGATGGGGGTACCACCGTCATAAATGGGCTGCTCCCACTGGATGGTCATGCCATCGTTGGTGACGTTGTATACAACAAGCTTGCCTGGTGGGCCTGGAGGCCTGAACTGGTGCTTGGCAATGACTATCTGGGATACAAGAGGCTCGCTGACACCGTATCTGTTCTCAGCACGCACTCTGAACTGGTACTGGACACCCTTGATCAGGTTGGAGACCTTGAACTGAGTATCCACTACACTGGAGCAGGCCATCTTCCAGTCAGATTTGGAGGTGTCACGCTTCTCTACAGCGTAGCAGGTGATGTCTCCACCACCGTCATCATTGGGTTCATCCCAGGAGATCATGATGCTCTCAGCTCTCACTTCATCCAGGCGGATGGGTCCAACAGGCTTTGATGGAGGTCCAAGTGTGATGACATGGATGTGGACTGATTTCCTCTTGACTTTATTGTCAAGGGTCAGAGTGTATCTACCCTCATTCTCCTTGGTTACATTCTTAATCATTAGAGTGGCTTTGTTTTCTGTCTTCTTGAAGCGGATTATGTCACTCTCCTTCAGAGGCAGGTTGTCCTTCAGCCACAGGATAGAAGGTTTGGGTTTACCTACGTATGGCAGCTCGATGTGCACATTGTGACCCAGACGAACATTGATACGGCCACCTGGGTACTCTGAGAGGCTTGCCTCAGGTGTGATAATGTAGTCAATAACCTTGATAGGCCCAATCTCAACGAAGTCGCCCCGTCCCTTGTCATTCCTGGCAGTGACTCTGAAGAACACGTCTGAGTGCTCCTTGAGTTTCTTGACTTCAAACTCACACTGTCTGCTGATTCCTTCCATTGACCAGTCCTGGTCCTTCAGCTTCTGCTCAATAACGTAGTCAGAGATGATGCTGCCGCCATCGTAATCAGGCTTCAGCCACTGCAGAGTGACGGAGGTCTTTGATGAATCCTTCATAGAAACCTCCTTCACTAGTCCTGGAGTCTCTGTGGCCTTCACAGGGTCAAGTGTTTCACATGGATCACCAACACCGTTCTCATTTTCTGCTAACACGCGGAAGAAGAAGGATGTCTTCTCTGAGAGGTCTTCAATGGTGTATGTTGTGTCCATGCATTTGCTTGCCACTGCAGAGTAGGATCTCTTGGAGGAGTCCCTCTTCTCAACAATGTAGTGTGTGATCTCAGCACCTCCGTCGAGAAGTGGAGGCTCCCAGCATAGAGTGACCTGTCCACGGGTCACGTCCTTCAGGACCAGGTTCCTGCACTGAGCTGGAGTATCCTGGACCTTCATGGACAGGGTTAGCGACTTTGGCTCTCCGACGCCATTCTCGAGCTTCACTGTGTACTTTCCGGTGTCCAGCTTGGTCACCTCACGCATCACAAGAACTGTGGTGGTGTCTGAGTGGTGGAACTCGTATTTGGGGTCACGGTCAATGCATTCTTCTCCCTTACTCCAGGAAGCAGTGGGAGCAGGTCTGCCCTTCACGGGAACAGACAGCTCCACGTCCTTGCCAGCCTTCACAATATAGTGAGTTCTCATGGCCACATCCGAGTCAATCTGGGCCTCCTCTGTGAAAATCATGAATACACATCGTCACACAGGGACTATTATATTTGAGCAACGTAAAAACGAACGAGACATATATGTTACATACTGAACACGCTTCACATTTTCAATATCTGTGATTAATTTACCCAGGATATCCTGAGCTTGAATGGGCTCCGTCATCTCCAGAGGCTCTCCGTGGCCAGCACAGTTGACAGCAGAGACTCTGAAGAAGTAGTTGACATCTGGTTTTAAGTCGTGAACTGTGTATTCTGTTGTCTTGACCTCTCCCCTGGAGGTTATCATAGCCCATTCTGGCTCTCCCTCGACAAGCTTCTCCACCATGTAGCTGGTGACCTCACTGCCTCCATCCCATTCTGGCTGGGACCAGCCCAAGGTGATGGATGTCTTGGTGGAGTCCACCACCTTCAGCTTGCGAGGCTCATCTGGTGGATCTGTAAGCAGAATGTATTTGTTTAGTGGGAGTGTTCTGTATTTATCTCTCTTGTTATGGTTCGAAATCTGTGAATGTTGGACCACTTACCAACTGGGTCAGCAGCCTTGTAGTAGTCTGACGTATCAGAGAACGGTCCCTCTCCGGCCCTGTTAATGGCACAGATGCGATATTGGTACTCGTTTCCTTCTGTCAGATGGTAGACCGTCTGTTTGATGCCAGTGACAGGGTCTTTGTAAACTCTGATCCAGCGCAAGCTCTTCTTGTCGCGTCTCTCCAGGTAGTAGCCCGTCACGGTGCTACCTCCATCTGCACCTGGTTTGTCCCATTCTACCACCATGGTGGTCTTGGTTGTGGTATTCACCTCAGGAGTACGAGGCTGTCCAGGAGTTACTATAGAAATGTATAACAAACATGTTTGAAATGATAACATTAGTAACAATCTTTTTTTTTTGGAAAAAGACAATAGATCAGTTCTGCAGAGAAATATATTTAGTTTATATAGAGTGTTACCTAAACAGGACAACTTAGAAAACTGGAGACACTCATACCGGCATTCATAAAATCTCCTCTGGCTTCACACTCACATCAACAATCAAATTCACAGCATCCTACAGCCCAAACACTTACCAAAGGCGTTCTTAGCGATGACAGGCTCAGACACCAGTGGCTCTCCAACTCCGTACTTATTAACGCCCATTACGCGGAACACATACTCGTTTCCACGCATTAGCTTGTTGACGGAGGCATATGTCTGCTCGTGTTGGTCAGAGATTGTCGACCAGACCAATCGGCTGGTTTCACGCCTCTCAACAATGTAGTGGGTCACCTTGAAACCTCCCTGGTCAGATTCAGGCACAGGCTGCCAGCTGAAGGTTATCCTGTCTGCCGTGATGGAGTTGAATGTAATGGTGCCGGCTGGGGGTCCAGGTTTGTCTAAGGGGGGTAAAAAAAAGTTCGTGTATATGATCATAAAATACAGGAATTACATCTCCATTTAAATTGGATATGTACAGAATTATGGAAATATGAAAAGGTGAGGCAAGAATTTGTAAATACCTAGGATTTCAATCCTAATGGTTGCAGATGCTGAGCCCAGAACATTCTTGATCTTGACCTCATATGAGCCCGTGTCAAAGCGGGCTGCATCCTTGATCAGTACAGCAGAAGAGTCGGTGGTGCTTTCAATAGACAGGGTAGAAGTTGCTCTCAGCTCCTTTCCGTCCTTGAGCCACTCAATGGTTGGCAGAGGCTTGGCGATGATTCCGACTTTAAGCTTAACTGAAGCTCCAGCCTTGAACTGAACCACATCCAGATACTCCGGAGGAAGGTCAATAGCAGGGGCACCTGTGGGACACAAGATTATCAATATTAATGATGTACATATAAATCCAACAAATCAAATAAGACATGCAAACACATCTAAATCAAATACTCACCACACGCGTCAACACAAGTGACTGGGCCAGCAATGAGAGACGGGTTACTGACGGACCCAACAGCATTCTTGCCGTATACTCTGAACTCATAAGACTCATCCTGGGTCAGTCCAGAAACAGTGAAGCCCAGTTCAATGATGTTTGTGAAGTTGGCCTTCACCCATCTGCCACTGGGAGCTTCCCTCCTTTCCACACTGTAGCCGGTAATCTTGCTGCCACCATCGTATGGAGGCCTCTGCCAGGCCAGTCTAATTGAGTTCTTGGTGACTTCTGTGATATGGACATTTGCTGGGGGCTCTGCAACATTAAATTGTGAAAGATGCAATTTCAGTGAAACAACAGTGTTAGTGTAAGCTCTTATACTATTTAATGCTATGGGTCCCCTTAAAGCTCCAAATTAAAGTCACTTACCGCAGGCATCAATAGCAAGCACCTCTTCAGAAGTCTTGCTCATCTTTCCAATACCGGCGGCATTTTCAGCTGCCACCTTGAATTCATAGATGAGGCCAGGGCAGATGTTTGCGACTCGCCACTGGTTTCCTGAGATTGGCGTCTTATTGAGCTTCTGCCAGAGGATGCTGCTCCTCTCCTTCATCTGGAGATGATATCCAATCACAGTGTTTCCACCATCATTGACTGGCTCATTCCAGCAGACTGTGAGGTTCTCTTTGGATACATAGCCGAGCCATGGTGTGGATGGAGGCCCAGGGATGGCTGTAATGGACAACACGTTAATGTTTATTCAGAAAGATCATCCTCAAAACAAAAGTTGTCAAAGGAAATGGATAATTAAAAGAGTAAGACCCCAACACACACACACACACACACACTATTACTTACTGTATGGAAGCTTTATCATGATTGGCTTGGTGTCAATATGGTCACTAACACCGAAGCGGTTCTCAGCCTTGATCCTGAACTGATACTCCTCTCCCTTGGTCAGCTTAGTCACCTTGATTGCGCTTCGGGCAATGCTAGTTGACACTTCTGCCCAGTTAGGAGTGCTGGTTTCACGTTTCAGAACAATGTAGTTGGTAACAGGACTGCCACCATCATACTCTGGAACAGCCCACTTCAGACAGACTGTGGTTTCTCCGACCTCACCGACCTCGACTGGACCAACAGGAGGTCCCGGTCTGTCCATCACAACGAAGATAAGGACGATCTTGGTGGTACCTCCCACATTAGAGGCAGTGACTTCATATTTGCCAGCGTCACTTGCAATGCTTTCAATTAGGGTGATGGTTAAACTGCCCGGAGTCACTTCAGTTAGCAGCCTCTTGGATCCCTTGATGACAACATTGTTCTTGGACATAGTCACCTTAGCCATGGGCCTGGCAGTGAGAGGAATCTCAAAGGTTAGGTTGGATCCTGCTCTCACGTAAACTGTATTCTTGGGGTAATTCGTCAGGTCAAATTCAGGAGCCTCTGTTTAAGAAGAAGACATCAATGTGAAAATTCCATTGCTTTTCAAAAATACTTCTAAATATGCATTTTCATTACATGGAAATACAGAATTCCTGTTCATTATTTTACATCATGTATACCTTTTAAAGAAAATAAATCAATTAGTAAAAATATATTTCATTGTATTCTATTGTAATCGTTTTCTCTGGACAGTAATAGTAACCAATATCAAATTGTCAAAAGATAATACCGTGTATTTCCTTGACGATAACGGGTACGATCATCTCCTTTGGTTCACTGAGTCCGGCATGGTTCTCGGCACGGACTCTAAAGTAATACTCTGCGCACTCCCTCAGGCTCTTGATGGTGTGGGTCATGGTCTTCACAGTGGCACATTTCACCCACTTGGTCTGTCCCTTCTCCAGGGCATCAATAAGATAACCAGTGACTCTGCTACCGCCATCGTATTCTGGTCTTGTCCAGGCAATCGTAACGCTGTCCTTGGTAACATTTGCAACTCCAAGTTTCATAGGAACACTTGGTACCTCTGGAAAAGACAGTGGGAAATTTCATGAGGCAAATTTTGTCAAATGGTAAAGATCGTACAAAATCTATTTCACAGCTGCTAAATTTAAAAAGGGTCAGTTCATATATTACCTGTAATCTTTGTTCCAGCCTTGGCCTCCTGAGGGACACCCACTCCATACTCGTTTTCTCCAATAACTCTTAAGTAATACATGGCTCCCTCCTGCAAGTCTCTCACTTTAAACATCAATTCGTGACAGTTGCTGGTCACACACACCCACGCCTTCTTACTGGCCTCACGTTTTTCAACATGGTAGGCCTTCACTGCATCACCACCATCATTCTCTGGAGCTTCCCAACTAAGGGTTGCAGAATCCCTAGTCACTGCTGAAACTTTAACGTTGACAGAAGGTCCAGGAGAGTCTAGCACCTTGACAACCATGGGCAGTGTTGCTGTTCCCAGTGGTGATTCAATAGTGACGCAATAGTCTCCAGAGTCGCTTCTGGTTGACTTTTCAAGGGTGAGTGAAGTGCTCGATTCTGTTGATTCAATGGTTCCTCTGACCTTTAGATCAACGCCCTCCCTGGCCCATGCCACTGATGGCACAGGTTTGCCCTTGAATGGTACCTTGAGAGTAAATGCTGTGCCATGCTTGACAATAAGTACTTTACGCATCTCAATGTCAACATCAAATGATGGCTCTGCAGTTCTGTCCATTGCTACGGCTCCATCTGAATATGGGCTACGCACACTGCTGCCAACTTTGTTTATTGCCTTGACACAGAATTCATATTCTGCATCTGTCTTTAGTCCAGTGATTGTGAACTCCAAGCTCTTGGTAAGAGGGATAGCCTCAACCCATCTTGCTAGTTCTTCAGGGGATTCAGTTACCTCCTCTTCCTCCTCCTCATATTCTTCCTCTTCTCCAACAACCTCAGGCTGTGGTTTGTGGATGTAGTCTCTGTATTCTACACTGTATCCAAGGATCTGAGAACCACCATCATGTCTTGGTAGTTTCCAGACAACGGACACACTGTCCTTGGTTGAACTGACAATCTTTGGCTTGGTTGGGCGAGAAGCAACAACGAGAGGATCGGCTGCTCTGAATGATGCAGATCGTTCACTTGGAGGACTCAGACCAGCCACATTTTCAGCATAGACTCTGAAGTCATACTCACAACCCTTGCGCAGTTTGGTTGCTACTGTGGTACATTCAACAACTGGTTCTCTATTCACACGGATCCAGCGCATACCAATCTTCTCACGGCGCTCTATCACATATCCAGTGAGGGGGCTACCTCCATCACTGGCTGGCTTGCACCAGGTGAGGGTCATTGAATCAGCAGTTATGGCAGTGACATCAACACTAGTTGGAGCAGTGGCAAAAGTATATGGATCTGTGATATTTACAGCATCACATTCCAGAACCTCACCAAGTCCATGCTTGTTGACAGCCAAAACCCTGAAGATATATTCGTTGCCCTTGAGCAGTCCTGTAACTTTGAGGTATGTTTTTGTGATGTCTCCCTTCACCACTGTCCATGCCAAGCGGCTTGTCTCACGCTTCTCAACAACGTAATGTGTGATGTCAGCACCACCGGTTTCCTGAGGAGGACCCCATGACAGAGTGCATGCCTCAGCTGTGAGACCTGTGATCTGCAAAGGTCCTGCTGAGGGTCCTGGCTTATCTAGAATCACACAGTGTATTGGCATGGTAACTGTTCCGCCAATATTCTGTAGAGTCAGAACATACTGTCCAGAATCTGTTCTGATGCTATCCTTCACAATGACAGAAGTGCTGGTATCTGTGGAAACAATCTGGATTCTGGCTCTCAGCTCAATCTCTTTGCCATCCTTGGTCCAGGAAACGACAGGGGCAGGACGTCCAGCAAGGTCAGCATTAATCTTCAGAGTTTCTCCTGCTTTCACAAGCAATGTCTCTCGGAACTTGACATCCATCATGATGCGTGGTGGGTCCACATCATCCTTGACAGTGATGGGGCCAGTGGTGTCAGATGGTTCACTGAACAATCCAGCTGCATTCTTAGCAATGACACGGAAGTCATACTGACTGTTCTCCGTAAGGCCTGTTGCATCATAGTGGGTCTCGGGCACATTGGTGAAGTTGCACCTTGTCCAGCGTCCTTCAGGAAGGTCTCTGCGTTCAATGGTGTAGCCAGAAACCTTGGCTCCACCATCATACTCTGGTTTATCCCAAGACAAGGAGACAGATGTTCTGGTAACAGCAGTGACCACAGGTGTGCCCGGTGGGTCACAAGGATCTCTGGCTGCTACAGCTTCACAGGACTTGCTGCATTTACCAATACCAGCTATATTTTCAGCATAGACATGGTATTCATACATCATGCCCTCTTCAATTCCATTGACTTTGTATTCTGTGTCTTTAATCATTCCTCTGTTCATCTTTGTCCAAAGAATGCTAGTACGCTCCTTCCTCTCCAGATGGTAGCCCACAACAGGACTGCCACCATCAGCAACTGGCTCATTCCAAGTCACCAACATGTAAGACTTGGTGGCCAACTTCACTATAGGTGTGGAAGGAGGTCCAGGTTGTTTGAAGTTGTACTGAGCAGTGATTCCAGGTGAATCCACATATGTACTCTTTCCATAACGGTTGACTGCATAAATGCGGAATTGGTACTCTGCTCCGTGTGTCAGGCGGCCAGCCTTGAAAGATGTTCTGGCAACGTTACTTGCTATCATCTGCCATTCTTGGGTGTTTGTGTCTCTCTTCTCCACAATATAGTTACTGATGGAGCAGCCACCGTCATAATCTGGTGGAGACCAGGACAGTGTGATGCTGTCTGATGTCACCGAATCCACCTTGACACCTTTAGGTGCACCTGGTTTATCGAGGACAACTACTCCAATATCTGCTGAGACAGTTCCTCCTGCGTTTGCCAGGGTGATCTCATACTTGCCAACATGTTCTCTGCTAGCCTCTTTGATGGTAATTTTTGACATGGTTGCAGTGTTTAAGATAGTAACTGATGATGTTTGCTTCAAGGGAAGGGCATCCTTCTTCCAGGATACAACAGGCTTAGGCCTGCCTCTGACTGGAACCTCAAAAATGAGGTCACCTCCAGCCTTCACACTGTATGTGGTAAAGAGTAAGTTGACCGATGGTTCAATTGAAATATCCTTTGTAACCACAGGCAAACCAAGATCCTTTGGCTCACTTTTTCCCTTCTCATTAATTGCAACAACTCTGAATAAATAGGCTTCATTGGGAGTCAGATTAGGAATAGTTGCTTCAGTCACCTTGACTGTGCATGCTGTGCCCCATTTATCTCCACTCTTGGGTTTAAATTCTACATTGTAGCACATAACTTTGCTTCCACCATCATGTGCAGGTTTGTCCCATGTCAGTGACACGCTAGTCTTCGTCAAATCTATAAGTCTGACCTTGTTTGGTTGCAGTGGTACCTCAGACACTTTGATTTCTTTGGTTTCAACCATCTGTCCTTGGCCATACGTATTAACAGCACAGACTCTGAAGTAGAAAGTTCCACCCTCAGGCAGCTCTTCAATCTTGAATGAGTTGAGCAAGCAGTTGCTGGTGACAGTAGTATAGGCCTTCCTGACAGACTCTCTTTTCTCTACAATATAGTTTGTGATTTTAGAACCACCATCAGTAAGTGGTATATCCCAGGCAAGAGTTACTGAATCCTTCTTGAGCTCCTTCACAGCAAAGTGTTGAGGTGCACTTGGTGTATCCAAAATTCTCACTGCAACGACAGCGGATTTTGCCCCACTGCTGTTCTCTAGTGTTAGTGAGTATTTACCACTGTCAAAGCGGTTAACATTGTCAATCACAAGCATGGTATATGAACTGGTGGTGTCAATTCCAGCACGCTCTGTGAGAGTACCCTCAACTTTCTCCCATTTCACAGTAGGTTCCGGTCTTCCTCTGATGGTGACAAACAGACGCAGAGTTCCACCTGCACGGACAGATACCACCTTCCTGAGATCAGCATCCAACTCAATCTCTGGTGCTTCTACCCTGTCAGAAGTAACCACAGTGCTGTGGACATTAGCAGCCTCCCCAACTCCCTCAGAGTTGATCGCACAGACACGGAACTGGTACTCTCTGCCCTCCTTCAGGTCTGTGATAGTGAGTTTAATGGCTTGTGTGCCGGTGGGTGGAGTACACATGGACCATTCTTTTTCAACTGGTGCCTGTACTGCCGGTGCTACTTCTGCCTCCTCTGCTACTTCGTGCACTGGTGTATACTCCCTCATTTCAACAATGTAGCCCTTTACATAGGCACCACCATCAAAGTCAGGTTTGCCCCAGGACAGAGACACAGACGACTTTGTGTAGTCTGTCACCTTGGGATGGTGTGGAGGTCCAGGTGGTGTTGTGGCATCACACGCTCTATGAAGTAGGGACATTTCACTAAGGTCTCCCATTCCAGCCTCATTTTCAGCAGCAACACGGAACTCATAGAAGTGGTCCATCATCAGACCTGTGACCTGGAAATGGTTGTCAGTCAGCTTTTGTCTGTTGCATTTTGTCCACCTCACACTATCCTTGTCACGTTTTTCAAGGTGGTAGCCTTCAATTTCAGCTCCACCAGTCTGTTCTGGAGCCGTCCATGACAGAAGCATAGATTCATTTGTGATCTGACTTGCTTCTGGATTTCCAGGAGCACTCGGTGGCTTGTAAGGATTGCGTGCAATGATGGCTTCACTCTCGAGACAATCGCCGACACCATATTTGTTGACTGCCCTGACTCTGAAAATGTATTCATTTCCAGGAAGCAAATTTTTTAATTTATGGTACAGACCCTTGATATTTGGTGCAGCTACTGTCCAGGACAACCTGCTAGTCTCTCTCTTCTCCAAGACATAGTGAGTGATACTAGCCCCACCATCCAGAGTTGGTTCAGCCCAGGAAATGATGCACCTGTCAGCCATGATTCCTGTCATTCTCATGGGTCCAGCAGGTGGACCTGGTTTATCAAGGACTTTGACAGTGATAGGGAAGGTTTTTGTACCACCCAGATTTTTGAGGACCAGGTCATAGTGGCCACTATCAAGCTTGGTTACATCCTTAATGGTAATGGCTGCACGTTTCTGTGTAGTTTTCACTTCAATGCGCAGGGCTTTGTTCATTTCCTTGCCCTCTTTTAGCCAGACAACATCAGGAATTGGTTTTCCATAGATGTCAGCATCAAGAAGCAAGTGTTCTCCAGCATTGACAATAATAACATCCTTGTATTTGGGATCCATTGAAGCCCTTGGTGGTTCAATTTCATCAGTAGCAGTAATAGGTCCAGAGCTGTCGGATGGTATGCTGAAGACTCCGGCTGCATTTCTTGCAATAACTCTGAAGTCATATTGCTCATTCTCTGTCAGGCCAGTGACGGTATACTCAGTCTCAATTATATTGGTGAAATTAGCTCTTACCCAGTGTACATCAGGGGAGGAAATATCTTTCCTTTCCACAATATATCCATTGACTTTGCTGCCACCGTCATACTGCGGTTTGGTCCACTGAATCTTGATTATGGTCTTAGAAATAGACACAGCTTCAGGAGCACCAGGAGGATCACATGGGTCGCGAGCAACAAAGGACTCAGACACTTTACTGCATCTGCCAATGCCAACAATATTTTCACCATAGACTCTGAATTCATAGCCAATACCCTCCTCTAGATTGGAGATCTTGAACTGAGTATCAGTGATAAGCGTCTTGTTCAGTTTATTCCACATGATGCTGCTTCTCTCCTTGCTTTCTAGATGATACCCAATAACTGTACTTCCACCATCATTGACCGGCTCATTCCATTCAACGATCATCATTTCCTTTGATGCAGATTTTATAAATGGTGTTCCTGGCGGCCCTGGTGGTTTGTATGGATATTGAACAACGATGGACTTGGAGTCCAGAGATGCACCCTTTCCATATCTGTTTTCAGCTAGGATTCTGAACTGGTATTCTGCACCAGTCTTCAGCTTGGTGACCTTGAAAGCTGTTCTAGCGAGCTGTGTGGTGACGGACTGCCATGTTTGGGTGGTGGTGTCTCTCTTCTCCACTATATAGTTCTTTACCTGGCATCCACCCATGTACACTGGAGGCTCCCAGGAGAGATGAACAAAGGTGTTGCTCACTTCAACAACCTTGACTGGACCTTTTGGTGGACCAGGCTTGTCAAGGATAATGACAGCCACATCCTCAGTGATCGTGCTGGCATTATTGGTTGCTGTGATGGAATATTTGCCAAAGTCCTCCTTGCATGCCTCAGTAATTTGAATTCCAGTTGTTGTTGGTGTCCTTATGACGTTGATTCTGGATGTCACCTTCAAAGGCTCACCGTCCTTGGTCCAGGAGACTTTAGGTTTGGGTTTGCCAAGCACAGGGAACTCCAACTTCAAGTCCTTTCCAGCGAATACATTGTAGGTG
Source organism: Melanostigma gelatinosum (assembly GCF_949748355.1). Lineage (NCBI taxonomy): Eukaryota > Metazoa > Chordata > Actinopteri > Perciformes > Zoarcidae > Melanostigma > Melanostigma gelatinosum. The sequence goes on from NC_136643.1 coordinate 27,258,263, forward strand.
TTAAATTGCATCGTAATGCTGGGCTCCATTGTTACATCATTGGCAACAATGGGTGCAGCAAGTGCCGTTGGCTCACTCTTTCCCTTCTCATTGTAGGCAATGATACGGAAGAGGTATTCTGCTCCTGCTGTGAGGCCTGTAACAGTGCCGTCGCATGTCTTTGTATTTGTTGCAACTCCCCACTTATCTGTACCCTTGGGTTGCATCTCAATTAGGTAGCCACCAATTCTACTGCCGCCATCATGCTCAGGTTTCTCCCAGGCCAGTGAGATACTGGCCTTGGTGACATCAGTGAGGGAGATTTTTCCAACAGGCAGTGGTACCTCGGAGGCCTTGAAAGCTGCCTTTGTTTCAACAGCCTGGCCGATTCCATAGTCATTCTCAGCCATGACTCTGAAGTAGTACATAGCACCTTCAATCAAGTTCTCAACTTTGAATGTTGTCCTGGTGCATTTGGTTGAGACATTTGCATATGTCTTTCTGGTTGATTCACGTTTGTCAATGACATAGTTCTTGATTTTGGAACCTCCATCAATCAGTGGGGCATCCCATACAAGAGTGACAGAGTCCTTTTTGACTTCTTTAACCACAAGGTTCTGTGGGGAGCCAGGTGTATCCAGGACTTTAACAGCAACAAACTCAGACACAGTGCCACTGCTGTTCGACAGGCTCAGGGTGTATTTTCCAGAGTCACTCCTGTCACATGAGTCAATGGACAACTGTGTGAAGTTGAGAGCTTTCTCAACCACTGTTTTGTCGGTCAAGTCTCCCTCATCCTTAGTCCACTGAATCTCAGGTGTTGGCCTGCCCTTGAATGGAATATGGATTCTAACAGATGCACCAGCTTTCACAGTAATGCCCTTCCTCAGCTCAGAGTGTAGGTGGATCTGTGGTGGGTCCAACCTTTCCTCTGGCTTAGCTGTTCCAGAGAGAGCTGCTGGCTCACCAACTCCCAGCTTGTTCAAAGCACACACCTGTATTTTGTACTCCTGACCCTCAGTCAGTTTGGTAATTTCATACTTGTTGACACGCAGGCCAGTGGGGGGCGTAACCATGGTCCATTCCTCCTCCTCAGCTTTGCAGACTTCAACAATGTATCCTTGAATGGTGCTGCCACCATCAGACAGAGGCTTACCCCATGACACTGTAATTGAACTCTTTGTGGAGTCAATCACATTCACATATGCTGGGGCGCCAGGTTTGTACTTTGGATCACTAGCCTTGTAGTATGAACTTGGAAGGCTTGGTTCTCCTGCTCTAACTACATTCTCGGCAGCCACTCTGAATTCATATTCATGGCCGGTGGTTAGGCCTGTAGCTCTGAAGGAGAGATCAGTGACTTTCTGTCTGTTGCATCTGGTCCATTTTATTCCATTTCTGTCCTTCTTTTCAAGGATGTAATTGATAATCTCACTGCCACCATCAGTCTCAGGGGCTGACCAAGTGATGGTCATGCCATCATGAGCAATGTTGGATACATCTTCAATATGAGGTGGACCAGGAGGAACAAATGGAGTCTTCATAACCACTCCGCTAGACTCCAGTGTCTCACTGACTCCAAAACTGTTAACTGCCATGACACGGAACATATACTCATTGCCTTCCAGTAATTTGGTGACTTTGTAGCATGTGGCTTCACAGCTGTTGGAAACAACAGTCCAAGCTAGACGGCTGGTCTCTCTTCTCTCGATTAAATAGTGCTTAATAGGACTACCTCCATCATGTAGAGGGGCACGCCATACCAGTGTGCATCTATCTTCAGCCACTCCAGCAGTGTGGAGGGGTCCTTCACATTGGCTAGGCCTGTCCAGGACCACAACCTTGAATGGAACAGTTTCACTACCAGCCACATTTGTCAGCTGGAGTGTGTAAATTCCACCATCAATTCTAACAGAGTCCTTAATGACAATCATTGCATGGTTTTTAGTGTTTTTAATCTCCAGTCTGAGTGTATTCTCTATTGGTTTTTCATCCTTGAACCACTGGATTGTGGGGAGCGGTTTGCCATGGACATCGGCATCTAGCTTAAAGCTCTCTCCGGCATTAACGGTGATAGCCTTGATGAATGCTGGGTCAATGGAGAATTTGGGTGCTTCCAACTCATCACTTACAGTAATCGGTCCACTGTTGTAGGATGGCTTACTGACGGTGCCTACAGAATTTTTAGCAATGACTCTAAAGTCATACTGTGCATTTTCAGTCAGACCAGTGACAGTGAACTGGGTCTCAATCACATTAGTGAAGTTTGCCCTTACCCACCTGCCCTCGGGCAGATCACGCCTCTCCACAGTATAGCCAGTTATACTACTGCCACCATCATACTCTGGTTTAGTCCACTGGATGACGATGGTGTCCTTGGTCACATGGATGGCCTCTGGTGCACCAGGAGGATCACATTGGTCACGGGCAACACAGCCCTCTGAGACTTTACTGCACCTGCCAATGCCAACAATATTTTCAGCATAAACCCGGTACTCATACTCAATACTCTCTTCCAAGGGGTGACTCTTGAAAACAGGCTCATGAATAAGTGTCTTGTTGATCTTGATCCAGAGAATACTATTTCTCTCTTTCCTTTCCAGATGGTAGCCCAGGACAGGGCTGCCTCCATCTTGGACAGGCTCGTGCCACTCAACAATCTGGTGGTCCCTAGAGAGAGAGGAGATGAAGGGAGTGCCTGGTGGGCCTGGCTCTCTGTATGGGTACTGAGCAACCACACTAGATGAATCCAGACCATGACTCTTGCCATAGCGGTTCTGAGCAATGATCCTAAACTGGTACTCAGCTCCAGTCTTCAGTCTGGGCACTTTAATGGTTGTTCTGGCATAGTTGATGCTGACATTTTCCCATGTTGCTGTAGTAGTATCTCTCTTCTGTACAATGTAGTTAGAAATCTGGCAGCCACCATTGTGCTTTGGTGGATCCCATGAAAGAGTGACACTCTGTGTTGTGATTTCATCGAACCTGACAGGGCCGGATGGAGGCCCAGGCTTGTCAAGTACAATAATTTCAACTGTTGTATCTTTCTTTCCAGCTGAGTTAGCAACATGTATACTGTACATGCCACCATCATCACCTGCTGCCTCCTTAATGCTCAATGTTGTATGTGTTGGTGTGCTGAGAATGTTGACTCTGGTAGTGAACTTCAAAGAGGCTCCATCTTTTGTCCATGAGACTGTTGGTTTAGGTCTTCCAAAGAAGGGAATGTCAATTTTCAGGTCTTTGCCCACGTTGACACTGTAGCTGCTGAATGCTGGTCGAACATCTGGCTCAAAGACTAAGTCCTTGGTCATCACTGGACCAGCAAGGACTTTGGGGTCACTCTTTCCCTTTTCGTTGACTGCTATAACTCTAAACAGGTACTCCTCTCCTGGGTTCAGTTTAGTAACGGTAGTCTCCATTGTCTTAAATGTGTTGACACCAGACCACTTCTCCTGGCCCTTAAGTTGCACCTCGAGCAGGTACTGCATGACTCTGCTACCACCATCATACTCAGGCCTCTCCCAAGCCAAAGATATGCTTGTTTTGGTTTGATCTGTAACAATCAAGTTCTTTGGACACTGGGGCACCTCTGAGACCTTAAGAGGATCGTTAGTTGCTGCAGGCAGGCCAACACCATGTCCATTCTCAGCAAGGACTCGGAAGTAGTAACTACAACCTTCCTGAAGTGGCTCAATCTTCCATGAAAGAGCATGACAATTTGTTACAACAGCTGCATAGGTTTTGCGTGTGCTTTCTCTCTTTTCAACAATGTAGTTCTTGATCTTGGACCCACCATCCAACAGAGGTGGCTCCCATGCCAGGGTGACAGACTGGTTTGTTATTTCTTTCACTTTTAAGTTGACAGGAGCACTAGGTGTGTCGAGAACACGGACAACAACAAATGCGGATTTGGTTCCACTGGTGTTCTCTGCAGTGATGGTGTATTTTCCACTGTCATTTCTGCTCATCTTGTCAATTACAAGGGATGAGTAACTGCTGGTCACCTCGACCTGAGCTGTCTCTTTAAGTGCAGCTTCATCTTTGTCCCACTTTATGGTAGGAGTGGGCCTTCCTTTGATAGGAATGAACAGTCGGAGGGAAGCTCGAGCTTTAATGGTCACAATCTTTCTCAGTTCTGGGTCAATGTCAAGGTCTGGCTCCTCTGCCCTGTCCTGGGCAACAACAGCTCCAGAAACATCGGCATGCTCACCGACTCCAACTTTGTTGATAGCACATACTCTAAACTTGTATGCCTGGTTTTCCTTCAGGTTTTCAACTTCAAACTTGGTCTTCTTGACACCTGTTGGAGGTGTGTACATTGTCCATTCCTCAGCAGGGGCATCTGTAGCCTCGACTGACACAGGTGGCTCTGTGGTAGTGCAAGACTCAACAACGTATCCCTGAATCTCACAGCCTCCATCACAGACGGGTTTGCCCCATGACAGGAATACTGATGTTTTAGTTGTGTCAGTTACTCTTGGATTGTGTGGTGGGCCAGGCCTGAAGATGGGATCAAGTGCTTTGAAGTACACGGTTGGGGAGCTTGGCTCACCAAGGCCTACAGCATTCTCAGCTACAACTCTGAATTCGTAACTATGGCTTTCCATGAGTCCAGTGACCTTGAAAGTCGAGTCAGTGACTGTTTTCCTATTACACCTGGTCCATCTTACACCTTCTTTGTCATGTTTCTCAATTATGTATCCAGTGATAGGACTGCCTCCATCTTCAGAAGGAGCCTCCCAAGTGAGCACCATTGAATCTTTTTTAATATCTGAAACTTCCAAGCTCCTGGGTGTTCCAGGTACCGCAAACGGATCTTTAATTATGGCAGCATCAGACTCAAGTGGTGCACCCACTCCAAACTGGTTGACAGCGTGGACTCTGAAGATGTACTCATTTCCTTCCAGCAGCTTTGTGACCTTCAAACAAATCTTCTCTACTTTTGGATCAACAACAGTCCAGACTAGCCTGCTTGTCTCTCTCCTCTTTACAATGTAGTGAGAGATCTTGCTGCCACCATCTTGTAGTGGTGGTTTCCATGCAAGGCAGCATTGGTCTTTGGTTATTCCTGTGACAACGAAAGGTCCCTGTGGTTCGCCAGGTATATCTAGAACAACAACATGGACCTGTACAACCTTTTCTCCCCCCGGATTTTTCAGCAGTAGAGTGTATTGGCCTCCATCGGAAAGTTTAGCTTCCTTGACAGATATATAAGCTTTGGTGGGTGTGTTCTTAATTTCTCTATGAATAGTGTTGCCCAGCTCCTGCTCTCCCTTCATCCAGTGGATAGAGGGCAATGGTTTGCCACGCACATCTGCATCGATCTTGAAGTTGTCTCCGGCATTAACTACCATAGTCTGTGTATACTCTGGGTCAATGCTGACGCTTGGTGGATCAATCTCATCCCTGGCAGTAATAGGACCGGTACTATAAGAGGGCATACTGAAAACACCAGCAGCATTTCTGGCAATGACACGGAATTCATACTGATTGTCCTGCGCAAGTCCAGTTGCAACGTATTCTGTCTCAATGACATTGGTGAAGTTTGCCTTCAGCCAACGGCCTTCAGGAAGCGCCTTCTTTTCCACAACGTAACCTGTAACCTTTGCACCGCCATCATATTCAGGCTTGGTCCAAACAATGGTAATGGAGTCCTTACTGATCTTTGAGGCCTTGGGGGTGCCAGGGGGATCACAAGGATCTCTAGCAACTTGTCCCTCAGATACTTTGCTCACTTTGCCTGTTCCGACAATGTTTTCTGCATAAACTCTGTATTCATATTCCATTCCTGGTTCAAGATCAGCGGTCTTGAAGGTTTGGTCTGTAATAAGAGACTTGTTGAGTTTGACCCAAAGGATGCTGTTTCTCTCTTTGCGTTCAAGATGGTAGCCCAAGATAGTGCTGCCACCATCAATCACAGGTTCATTCCAGACCACCACCATGCTGTCTTTGGTGCAGACTGCAATGGATGGTGTTCCTGGTGGTCCTGGGAGCTTGTATGGGTATTGAGCCACAATACACTCTGAGAGAAGAGCTGGGCCTTTTCCATATCTGTTTTCTGCTGTGATTCTAAATTGATACTCAGAACCAGTCTTCAACCTGCCGACCTTTATTTTGTTCCTTGCGAGGTTAGGGGATACAACCATCCAGGCAGTTGTGGATGTATCTCTCTTTTCCACAAAGTAGTTTTTGATCGTGCAACCACCATCATATTCTGGTCTGGTCCAGAAGATGGTTACACTGTCAGAAGTGACCTCCTCCACCTTAACTGGACCCCCCGGCTGTCCCGGTTTGTCTAGTACAACAATACCAATGTCTGCTGTTGTCTCTCCTGCTGTGTTGCTAATAGTAATATGATACTGTCCAACATCATCTCTAGTAGCCTCTTTTACATTGAGGTTCAGCATTGTCTCTGTTGCACCAAAGTTTACTCTGGTAGTTCTCTTCATAGGCTGACCATCTTTTGCCCAGGAGACAGCTGCTTTGGGACGTGCAACATAAGGAACCTCTACTGCGAGGTCTTCTCCTGCTAACACACTGAATGTGTTGAACAACATCTTGGCAACAGGTGCAAACACAAGATCTTTTATGATCACAGGCACACCAATCTGTCGTGGGTCACTTGTTCCCTTCTCATTTCTTGCTGCGACACGGAACATGTATTCTTCACCTGCATTGAGTCCACTAATAGTAGCTTCTGTTTCCTTTACAATCACAGACTGGCTCCACTTATCGACACCCTTAGGCTGGATCTCAACAACATAACAGCCCACTCTGCTGCCACCATCATGCTCTGGCTTCTCCCAGGAGAGGGTGACACTGCTCTTAGTAACATCCTTAAGAGAGATTTTGCCAGGTGGCTGTGGTTTTTCAGACACTTTAACTGATTCACCAGATTCAATCGGCAGGCCGATGCCATATTCATTCTCAGCCAAAACTCTGAAGTAATAGTTGCATCCTTCCAAGAGCGGGTCAATTGTGAAGGTGGTGTGATGGCAGTTAGCACTGACTGTGGCATATGCTTTCCTTGTGGACTCACGTTTTTCAACAATGTAGTTTTTAACCTTAACTCCTCCATCATTCACAGGTGGTTCCCAAGTCAGAGTGACAGATTGCTTTGTTATAGCAGTAATCTTGAGATTCTGTGGGGCACTTGGTGTGTCAAGCACCTTGACTTGGACTGTAACTGTCTTGGATCCAGAGCTGTTTTCAACTGTAAGATTATACTTTCCACTGTCAAATCTGTTGACATTTCCAATTACAAGTGAGGTGTATGATGTTGTGCTGTCAATGGTTGCCCTCTCAATACGCTCACCATCTCCTTTGGTCCATGTAGCCTGAGGAGCTGGTCTGCCTCTAATAGGCACAAACAGCCTGAGTGAGCAGCAAGCTCGAAGACTGACAACCTTGCGGAGCTCAGCATCCAAATCCATCTCAGGTGGCAGGAGCCTGTCCTCTGCTTTGGTATTGTCAGGTACAGATGCTGCCTCTCCAACTCCTTCACAGTTGACAGCAGATATGTTAATCTTGTAATCCTGGTTCTCCTTCAGGTTAATAATGGTGAATGAGGTGGCAATGAGTCCTTCTTTGGGTGTCACAATGGTCCATTCCTCCTCTTCCACCTTTTCAGATGGGATGCAGGTCTCCATAATGTAGCCAGTGATGTCAGAGCCACCATCATATACAGGTTTGTTCCAGGCAACAGTAATTGAGGACTTGGTTGTGTCCAGGATTCTGGGGTTGCATGGGGCCCCTGGCTTGTACAGTGCATCAGTGGCCTTGTAGAATGGGCTCGAGATACTTGGACCACTCACTCCAGCAGCATTCTCAGCAATAATTCTGAATTTATATTCATGTCCGACATGAAGGCCTGCTGCCTTGAATTGTAGATCTTTGACCTTCCTCTTGTTGCATTTGACCCAGCTGAGGCCTATTTTGTCTTTCCTTTCAACATTGTAGTTGGTGATGGGAGTTCCACCATCACTCACAGGCACTTTCCACATAACAACCATTGCATCTTTGGTAATAGCTGTCACCTCAGGAGTCTGTGGAGGATCTGAAACCACATATGGGTTGTCTGCAATAGTGGGTTCGGAATCAAGAGACTCGCCAAGTCCATATTTGTTTACTGCCATAACTCTGAAGATATATTCATTTCCTTTGAGCAGCTTGGTCACCTTATATTGTGTAACTTGCAAGTTTGAAACCACATTGGTCCAAACCAGTCTGCTTGACTCGCGCTTCTCAATCACGTATCCTTCAATCTTGGCACCTCCATCATCTGCAGGTGGAGCCCAGGTGAGTACACAGTTGTCAGCGTTGACATCGGACACCTCAAGAGGTCCAACTGGTGGCCCAGGTCTGTCAAGCACTTTAACATTAAAGATGTGCTTAGCAAATCCACCAACATTAGTGGCAGTCAAAACAAATTCTCCGCCATCTGATCTTATAGAGTCCTTGTTGGTCAGAGTAGTTTCCAGTTCTGTGAACTTTACATCCAGTTTCATTGTGTTCTCAACCTCCTTTCCATTCTTTGTCCAAACCATAAATGGGGTTGGTTGACCAGCAATGTCAGCATCAAGCTTGAAGGACTCTCCCGCCTTCAGTAGAACAACATCCTTAAAGATGGCATCAACCATAATGCGTGGCTCAATAATGTCATCTTTGCAGGTAATTGGGTCTGAGGGCTCAGAGGGCAAGCTCACTGCACCTAATGAGTTTCTGGCTACAACACGGAACTCATAGGAGGCATCTTGAGTCAGTCCACTGACAGTGAATGTGGTCTCAGTGATGTTGGTGAAGTTGGCTCTAATCCAGCGTCCTGCAGGCAGTTCTTTCTTCTCCACTGTGTAGCCAGTGATTTTGAAACCACCATCGTACTCAGGCTTTGTCCACTGAATGGTGATGACATTCTTGCTGACAAATATTGGCTCAGGCTGACCTGGTGGGTCTACAGGGTCCAAGGCCAGTATTGGTTCTGAGGCCTTGCTGGCCTTACCAATTCCAGCCATGTTTTCAGCCATGACACGAAACTCATAGGCAGCTCCATCTTCAAGCCCCGTGGACTTATAGAGGTTGCCTTTCACAAGACTCTTGCTGATTTTCTGCCACATGATGCTGCTTCTTTCTTTCCTCTCAACATGATAACCAATGACTTCATTTCCACCATCAACCACAGGCTCATTCCAGCCAACTGTTATGGAGTCCTTGGTAAATGCAACAACACCTGGAGTACCAGGAGGTCCAGGGACTTTGAACGGATAGGCAGCCACCACTGACAATGAGGTGATGGGAGGTCCAACACCATATCTGTTCTTAGCCTTTACTCTGAACTGGTACTCTGATCCAGTGTTTAAGCGAATGGCTTTGAACACAGTACGGATGACCGTGGAAGACAGTTCTGTCCATGTTTGGGAAGTGGTGTCTCTGATCTCAACCACATAATTGTTGATTGGAACACCTCCATCATTCTCAGGAGTGTCCCATGCAAAGACGCAATAAGTACGCGCTATCTCCACGATGTTAAGTGGTCCCTTGGGTGGCCCAGGTACATCATGTACTTTGACAATGATGTTGTCTGTCACAGAACCAACAATGTTCTTTCCTGTCATAGTGTATACACCATTGTCACCTCTGTTGCATTCACCTATGCTGAGGACAACAGTGGCAGCAGTAGTTTCCACATTGGTTCTCTGTGTGAGCTTCAGGGCTGTGCCATCCTTTTGCCAAGAGACAGTTGGTCTAGGACGTCCCATAACTGGAATTTCAACCTTGATATCATCTCCTGCCTTGGCAATAACAGTCTTCTGACATACACCACGGAGGTCAAACTGTGGCATCAAAGTAGAACCCTTGACAACAATGTGTTTGCTCTCACGTGGAGCGCTTCTACCTGAATGGTTGACAGCCATTACACGGAAAATGTACTCCTCCGTCTCATTAAGATTCTTTACTGTGAAGCCCATGGCCTTGACTGCTGTTACATGTGCCCACTGATCAGTTCCTTTCTTCTGGGCTTCAAGGACATATCCCGTAATTCTGCTTCCACCATCGTGCTTGGGTTTGGTCCAGGCCAGGCTCACAGAGTTTTTAGTGATATCAGTAGGAATAATGCTCTCTGGAGGAGTTGGTGCCTGTGATGCACGAATTGGATCAGTAGTTTCAGCCGCCTCACCAATGCCATACTCATTCTCGGCAGACACTCTGAAGTAGTATTCACAGCCTTCACCCAGATCACCGATCCTGACTGAAGTGGTTGGGCATTTTGTAACAACAGTAGCAAAAGCCTTACGTGTTGATTCTCTCTTTTCAATGATGTAGTTGGTGATCTTGGCTCCACCATCAATGAGAGGAATCTCCCACTGAAGCGTAATGCTTTCCTTGTCAATCTTGACTGGTTTTAGGTTAAGTGGAGGGCCAGGTGAGTCCAGAACTCTCACATTTATACCGGCACTCTTCTTTCCAGCAGAGTTTTTGAGGGTCAGCTCATATTTACCCACATCAATCCTTGAACTCTCTGGGATGATCAGCATTGTGAATGACTCTGTGCTGTCAATGACTGCACGTGGGACAGGACCACCTTCCTTAGTCCAGGTGACGGTAGGTGTAGGGCGTCCCTTGATAGGCACAAAGAGGCGAATGGAGCAGCCAGCCCTGACAACAAGGGTTCTTCTCAGCTCAAGATCCAGCTCCAAATCAGGTTCAGCTGCACGCTCCACGATCTCAAACAGCTCCTGAGTTTCAGCAGGTGCACCTGCTCCCTTAGCATTCACAGCACTAATCCTGAAGTGATATTTTGCACCAGTTTCCAGTTTGGCAACAACAAACTCTGTGATCCTAAGTGGATATGAAGGGGTGTCCTTCACCCATTCTTCTGTTCCTTCCTTCTTGTGTTCAATCACATATCCAGTGACTTCAAGTCCACCATTATCAAGAGGTTTCCCCCAGTTCAGAGTGGCAGTGCTTCTGGTTGTGTCTGTGACTCTTGGATTGATTGGAGGTCCGGGCACATCTGTCAGACATATAGAAGTGGTTAGTGTTCTGTAAAAGTAAATATAGCATTTTGTCAAAAGTTATTCTAAGTATCATAACATCAACATTAGCATAAGAATGAATGTATTATTGGATTCAGGTGGCTGTTTGCTTTCTACAGCTGAAACACTCTTTTTACTTACAGGCAATAACTATTGTTCTGACAGGCATAGATGGTTCACTTGGCTCTCCAAAGCCGGCTCTGTTCTCAGCAAGAACACGAAACTCGTACTCGATGCCCTCAGTGAGACCGCTGACATCATAGCTGAGCTCAGCAATGGATTTCTTGGATGCCCTGACCCATCTCATGCCCTTTTTCTCCTTCTTCTCAACACAGTAACCTATGATGTCACTTCCTCCATCCTCGGCTGGTCTCCTCCAGGTCACAGTGACTGAATGTCCATCAACTTTATCAACTTCTGGTTTAGACGGTGGACCAGGAGGACCTACATGCAAAATTAGAAGAAACACATTCATGAATCAAAGTCTGTATTCCTCTTCCAGAGACATTTGATCTGTATAAAAATGAAGCACAAATGTAGGATGTAAGATGAATTGAGAAACATGAACTAACTGCACATACCGAATCTGTCAACCATCTTGACTGCCTCAGAGTGAGATGGCTCACTGGCACCGTACTGGTTAACAGCAGAAACTCTGAAGAAGTACTCATTGTCTTGGATGAGCTTGTTGGCGACATAGTGACAGTCGATGACCTTCTCTTCCAGGATAGTCCAGAGCAAGCGGGTGGTTTCTCTCTTCTCAAGGGTGTAATACTTGATAGGAGAGCCTCCATCTTCCATAGGAGCTGTCCAGGTAAGAGTCACCTTTTCAGAGGAGACACTACTGGTTTCAATGGGTCCAGGAACTCCAGGAACATCCAGAACTGTGACTTTGACGGTTTCTTCCTTTACACCAAAGGGATTGCTGGCAGTGATGATGTACTCCCCAGAGTCCTTCCTGCCGGCATACTTGACGGACAGAGTGGAGGAAGTTGCAGTGGTCTCAATATGAACAAGATCAGAGGGTTTGAAATACTTTCCACCCTTTGACCAGCACGAGGTCGGCGCAGGTTTGCCTAAAATGCTTGTGGCAGTGATGACAATAGTGTCACCGGCTCGGACAGTCAGACCCTCCTTCACCTGAGCTTCAATAATAATGGTTGGGGCAGCTGTTGGACGAAATAGGAAAGACTTTATTGATCATGCATCATGGCAAGATAATCGTTAAAGGTATATTGCGATGCGAGTGAGACAACATTTTAGTGGTAGTTTTATATCTCACCATATTCATCTGCGCAGATTATAGTATCTGTCTGCTCGGATGGCGGGCTGATGGCGCCAGCGGAATTCTTTGCCCTGATTCTGAACTCATATTTGCAGCCCTCCTGCAAATCGGTGACAGTGAATGCAGGATCCACAACATTGACGTTGTTGGCCTTCACCCAGATCTTAGAGGGCAGGTCGCGCCTCTCAACGATGTAGCCAGTCATTCTGTGGCCGCCATCGAACTGTGGCTCGGTCCACTGCAGGGTCACGGTGCTTCTGGTGATGCTGATCACATCAGGTTTCCCAGGGGCATCTAATGACACAGACACAAATATATTCATGATTGTTGCATATTTTCCAGAATGATTCATTTTTATAACTTGTTGCCACTCTTATACTTACCAATGGGATCCAGGGCCACCTGTGGATCGGTGGGAGCACTTGGTCTGCCAATGCCAGCCAGGTTGTTTGCCATGACTCTGAACTCGTATTCCAGACCTTCAGTCAGCCCAGTGACCTTGTGTTCCCTCATCCTCAAGGCAGACGGGCTTGCTCTCTTCCACAACATGCTGTTCCTCTCCTTGAACTCAACATGGTAGCCTGAAACAAAATCAACATCAAGCTCCATTTCACATTGAAGGCAGGGTTGGTAATCTCTTTTTGAAATTCTCATTACATCCTGAAAGCAATCAATGAATCAAATGGCTCTGACTAGAAAAAAAGAAATTCTGTGGCTGTTGCAGGAGTGTAAGAAGCTGTCCAATCATTTCATTCAGAAAGACTGTAATGATTGGACACGCTACCTGCCTTTTGACCTGCCTGCACTTCTTCTGTCCATTCACTCATTGCTCATTGCGTACGAACAACAGCCATGTTAGTTGTTTTCGGTCATAATGATCATTTTGGAGGGAGGCTCCTAGTGTTGACGACGTGGAGACCTTCTTGCTAGATTTTGCAACTTTTTCAGCAACTAGATTTCGTTTTTCAAAATTAGCCTAGATTCAAAGTGACGTGAGAATCAATTTATGTCAAATCATACAAAATAACAGACGCTTGACAGGTAAGTGAAATGTTCAAGCTGACTGCACCTGTGATGGGAGATCCTCCAGTCTTCCTGGGGTCAGACCAGGCCAGGTAAGCAGAGTTGTGGCGCATGCTCATGATCTGAGGTGGAAGAGGAGCATCGGGAACATCTGTAGGAAAACAGCGATATTGTACAGTCAGAGCAAACTCAATTTCTAAGTTCAACATTTAAACATCCAGCTTTTAAAATATTAGTTTCAGTCACTTACTGAATGGATGTTTGGCAACGATTGGATCAGACTTGAGTCCCTCTCCAACGCCGTACTTGTTCTCAGCACAGACTCTGAAGATGTACTCTGTGCCCTCATGGAGACCCGTCACCCTCATGGTGTTGGTCTCCACAGTGGAGCACACGGTGACCCACATGTTGGTGACTGAGTCCCTCTTTTCTAGGATGTAATTTGTGATCTCTGAGCCACCGTCATCCTTAGGAGCGACCCACTTCAGCGTAGCACCATCGGCCGTAACATCTTTGAACTTAATGGGTCCGATAGGAATGCCAGGTTTACCCACCACCCTGAAAGGAGACGAAACATTGAAGTCTTTTTCTACCTTTGTTGCTTTTTTTATACACAGCCAGTAATGTCTGGATATAATATGCACTTATTCCTCATGTTCAATGATTTTCTCTGCCTGGGTACAGTTTGATTCCTACCTAATGAAGATAGTGGACTCCTTGCTTCCAGCACTGTTCCTCAGGGTGATGGTGTACTTGGAAGCATCGCTCCTCTGGCAGTCCCTGATCAGGAGGGTGGTGTTGACTGCAGAAGACTCTGCGCACACTCGGCCGGTGTCTGTCAGGGTTTCCTCGTCTCCCTTCTTCCAGGAGACCTTGGGAGTAGGTTTGCCGATGATCGGGATCTTTAGACGGACGGTGCTGCCCTCCTTGGCAATGTAACACATGTCGGGCAGCTCCCTCAAGTCACAGCTGGGATGAACTGCAGAGAGAAGGAATGATTATTTCAAAATGGTACTTTAAAGGTTCTCTAAATGATATTTAGATCATTAATATCTCACCAAACAACTATTATCTATGTAAGTATACAGAGGACTAATCCTCCAGTTCTCCCTCAGGTAAACACTGTTCGCTGCTACCCACTGGCTCAGCCATCGCCATGTTGAGAGCCGCATAGAGGCAATCGCTATGCTCTGAATTAAGACTTGAGAACCTTTTAACAATTCCTCAATAGTTATTTCTCGGTAACTTTTATGAATATGGACTTACTGATCTGGTCCTTGGCGACCACTATCAGCTCCTTGACTGGACTCTCTCCTGAGTCATTCACAGCCTTGACTCTGTAGTTGTACTCTCTGCCCTCCACTAGGTCCTTGGCGCTGTACTGCATGTTCTTGGACCTCATTAGCTCCTTGTACTTGTCGTCACCGTTGAGAACCTCCAGCACGTAGCAGATGATGCGACTGCCACCATCGGTGAGGGGTTTCTTCCAGCTTAGAGTGCAAGAGTACTTGGTAACCAGCAGAGTCTTGAAGTCCATGACCGGCCCAGGCTCCTCTGGAAAAGTACAAATTTAGCGCAGTGAGTATAATATTTGCAAGAACAAAAAACAAAAGAAGCACAAAATCTGCTGTCATCAAACCCACCAGATGCTTTGACTGAGTCGGCTGTCTCGCAACACTCTCCAGTACCGAGCTGGTTAACTGCTGACACTCTGAAGCAGTAGCACCGTCCGGCGTCCAGGTCCTCCAACTTGAACGATGTCTTGGTGCAGTTGTTGGAGACGATGGACCAGGCCTTCCTCTCAGTGTCACGCTTCTCCACGATGTAGTGGGTGATTTCAAAGCCACCGTCAATCAGAGGAGGGTCCCAGTAGATGGAGGCGCTGTCTTTGTTTGACTCCTTCACCATCAGGTTGACTGGTGGTCCGGGAGTATCTGGAGAGAGACAACATCACGTCATAACAGTGTCTCTTAAAATATAAACCTGAACCTAGAACATATTCCTTTTCCTGGTGTTTCCATCCACGAGTGGCTAGTCAGTCAGTCTCTGCAGGGTACAGTCAATGCAAGCAAACTGAGACGAATGCATCCACTTAGTGAATAAACTATGAAAGTCCTTCACTCACCAATAACCTTGACCACAACGGTGTACACCTTTATGCCAGCCAAGCTCTCCAGGCTCAGAATGTATTTGCCAGCATCATATCTGTTGACATTCTCCACCACCACCAGGGAGTCAGTGTTGGTGGATTTCATGACAACGCCCAGGCGGTCCTTGATGTTGGTGTTCATCTTTGCCCAGGTGCTCTTGGGAATGGGAGTGCCCTTGATGATGGCATGCAGCCTCATGGTGGCACCAGCACGCAGCTCCAGGCCTTCCTTCAGCTGCGCACTCAGCTCTGCCTCGGGAGGAACTGCATGAACACACAAAGAGGATAGTTTGATGTGTGACTGTGTGAGATAAGGCTCTTATTGTTCTCTTATTCTGTTGTCTTTTCTGTGAAAGCCTCATATTATACATGAAAATGGAGCAAAAACTGCTCATTGTGTGCTCTTTTATCATAAAAACATGATTATAATACAATGCTTTGCTCAAGTGATACAGTGTATATTAACTATTCTATGTTGTCAATTGAAATACACCACAACCTTTTGATTTGGGCCAACATGCTGGTCATAATCCAGCTAAACTTTGAGATAACTGAGAAACAGAGGTTGTATCTTGTAGACCTTGTTATGTCGATGATACGTTGTTCTACTCAAAGAATAAATGCAGTTGAAGAAATTGAAATCATACGTACTCATGATGTCCTTGGCAACATGCTTGCCGGGTACTTCAACTGGCTGGCTGAAGCCGACCTTGTTGACAGCAGTGATTCGGCACTGGTACTCGGCCTTGTGAATGAGGTTCTGGATGGTGTAGCTGGTGTCCTGCAGGTTCCTGGGGACGTTGCAACGGATCCAGTCTGTGGTGTCGGTCCTCTTGCACTCCACCAAGTATCCAAGGATGGGACTTCCACCATTGTTGGCGGGGGCGGTCCAGGTGAGGCTGATGGTGCTGTTGGTTGTGTTTGTCACACTGGGGTTCACAACAGGGCCAGGAGGAGCTGGGGAAGAGCACATTTACACAGGTTAGTTTACATACAGAGAATCCTATATTTCAGTAAGAAAAGAAACGATGCAAAGTTGTGTGAGGTTACTCACTGATAGGATTCTGTGCAGTGGTGCCAGCAGAGGGCTCGCTGGGTTTGCCCTCTCCTGCCACGTTGACCGCACGGACTCTGAACTCGTACTCGGCTCCCTCTGTGAGGCCTGTGACTTCCAGGCTCCTCTCTGTCATGGGCTTCCTAGTAAATTTGGTCCAGTTTATGTCCTTGACCGCTTTCTTTTCCAGCATGTAGCCCAGGATGGTGGACTTTCCATCATCGGCAGGCTCCTTCCAACTCACTGTCATACGATGTCTGGTCACATTGGTGATCACTGGGGCCTCACAAGGGCCTGGGACAGCTGGAATTGACATCACAGTTCAGGGTTTAGTTTAGATATCAAATTTAGTATTTCAAGTTAGAAATAAGCAACCAAGTCTGGACTCAGTGTGATGAGAAGCTTTAGCTGTTGACGGAATATGCGTGACAGTAAACTGGTTTGGTGTAGCTGCTACTTGTCAAACTTACATGGCAGTATGAGACGCAGTTTAAACTGTAGCACTGATTTCTAATATTCGTCATTGATGTTGTAATGCAAAACCCAGAGAAAATGGCGGTAATGACTCACTGAATGGGTTATTGGCGATGACGGGCTTGGTGATGAGGGGGTCTCCGACTCCCCATGTGTTCTCAGCACGGATTCGGAACTGGTACTCGTGACTCTCAATCAGCTTCTCCACATTTAACTCAAGGACATCGCCTTTGATCTTGGCGGAGACCTGGGCCCAGTTGGCTCTGCTGGTCTCACGCTTGTCCACAATGTAGTTGCTAATGGGAGCGCCACCGTCCTTCAGAGGAGGCTCCCAGGACAGCTTGATTCTGGTGGCAAACACCTCAACACATTTGGCACTGGCAGGAGGGCCAGGCACATCTAGGGAGACACGAAATAATGAAATGTCACCCAACTGAGCACAAGGTGTTGACGGTGAAGCTGTGTGCCCATCATGCATTCATGTGAATACAGCTATTAGACTGTACAAATATTATATATTGGTAGAGTTCCAACAGACATTTCTAAAGAAAAGATGAAAGCACTCACCCAGCACGTTGACCTGGATTTCGGCAGTCTTGGAGCCACTAGCGTTCTGGGCCAGGATGGTGTATGTTCCCGTGTGCTCCTTCGTGACTGCCGACATCGCCAGCTGGAAGCGATTCCTCTCGTGGGTGATGATCTGTCCTTCACCTGATTTCAGGCTGACATCAGCTCTCTTCCACGTCACTCTGGGCATCGGCTTACCGAACACCTCGGCCTCCAGGAGGATTGTGGCTCCGGCCTTCACCTTCAAACCTTTCTGCATCTTAGCGTTGACCTCCACCCTCGGAGGAACTGTGTTTGTAACGACGACAAAAAGCAGAGTTAAGACTCAGATCTGTGAGAGAACCTTCAGCTTTTAGTTTCTAAGTCACAAGCTTAGTAGTTTAGCTGAAAATACAGTAATGGTGTGATTGTAGTGACTGGTTTAGTACAAAATCAAAACCTCTCACCATTCTCAGCACAGACCAAGACAGGGTCTGTGGGCTCAGAGGGTTTGCTTATATTGACAGCGGTTTTGGCGATGACTCTGAACTGGTACTGCAAGTCTCTCTCCAGACCAGTCACCGTGTACTCCTCTCTTGGGACATTCTGGCTGCTGGTGTTGCAACGTATCCAGATGTCTCCTGGCAGCCGCATGGCCTCAACGTAGTAGCCAATGATCTTGCTTCCGCCGTCATTCTTGGGACGGGTCCAAACCAGAGTGACCGAGCTCTTGGTAACATCCAGGATCTCAGGTTTACCTGGAGTATCTGTGAGACAAAGAATCAAATATGCACAAGTCAGGAAACAAGATGAAATGAATAGAATAAAGCTTGTAACGTGGGTGTTGTTGTGTTGGTGACAAACGTACCAACAGGCGTTCTAGCCGTGACAAAGTCAGTCTTCTTGCTTGGTTTGCCCTGGCCAGCACGGTTGATGGCGGACACTCTGAAAGTGTATTCCAGGCCCTCGATGAGGCCGGCACATGGGTACTCAGTGGTGCGTACTACATTGTCGTTGGCCTTCACCCACAGCAGGCTGTTCCTCTCCTTACGCTCGATGTAGTAACCTGTGATGGGACTGCCGCCGTCGCTCTCGGGCTTATCCCAGGCAACAAACATACAGTCCTTGTTGGTCTTGTTTATACGACAGTTGAGAGGCTCACTCGGAACATCTGGTGACAAAACAACAAAAGAAATGAATATTGTCTATAATGATACAACCTGTCAACTTTAGCCAGATGCTAACATCTGAAGCTAATCAAGGACTGCAATGATGACATAATTCACTTACCGAAGGGGAACTTTGCAACCATCCTGTCGGACTGAATAGGGTCTGACACCCCGAAGCGGTTCTCAGCACGGATACGGAACGCATACTCCTTCCCAGGGACGAGTTTCCCAAGCCTGCAACTGGTTTTCTGACCAGAAGAGGTTGCCATCACCCAGTCGCCTCGAGTCACATCGCATTTCTCCACCACATAGTTGGTGATATTGCTGCCTCCGTCCTCCAGTGGTTTGTGCCAGGACAGGGAGCAGGCGTCGGAGTCGATGTCGCTGATCTCTACGGGGCCTTCGGGAGCACCGGGGATGTCTGAAACACAGAAAAGTCGGATTTAAACATGAAGAATCTCCATCACGCCAAGTCATTTTGTCTTCTAACGTTTTTCCTTTTCGTCACATTATCTAATTGTGGGTAAAACTGACCTCTAATGATCATCTTCAGGGACTCGACCACCTTTGCGGAGCTGTTCTCAGCCACCAGGCTGTACTCTCCGCTGTCAGTCCTTGACACGTCTTTGATGATCAGGACACATATGCTGCCAGACTGGTGCACGGCCAGACGGCTGGACGGGACCACTGCATCCTCACCACGCATCCACTTGCAGGTCGGGGTGGGTTTTCCGGAAACCAGCGCCTCCACTCTGAGCTTGGCTCTGGCTTTGGCGCTCACTGTCTCTGGCATGACGATCTTTGGCGCCACTGCAGGTGTGGACAATTTGACTCATTAGAGATATTATCTAGGGAAGCTCAGAGCAGCTTTGAGATCACAAATAGTGTACATATGTAGTGATATTCCTGTAAAGCTACATGCTCTGGTATCAAAAGTACAGTAACCATTAATAATTAAGTACTGATCGTGAGAAAACTGGACATTGCAAAAGTATTTCTTAATGGTCTTTTGTTAATCTGATGTAATAACTTACACATCTGTTCCTTGATCTCGATTGGCTGCCTGGTCTCAGTGAACGAGCTCTGGCCCATGATGTTCTTAGCAGCCACTCTGAACTTGTACCTCTTGCCCTCCTTCAGGCCGCTGATGCTGATTGTCAAACCTTTCACTGTAGTGTAGGCGTTCCACACTTCCCTTACAGGTTCTACATCCACTTCCTCTACCACGGGAGGCGGTGGAGGCGGTGGAGGAACTTCCTCTCCCTCTGGAACCTGTGGCAAATTGATGGTTGAAGAGTAATACTTTAAAATGTACTCAATAATATAAAAAAGCTTAAATTACTAAATTCTATAATATCATATATATTTGTAAAATGGCAGGGAGGATTGGGTTTTTTAGCACATGCATCCTAACTTAAATACTTAAAGTACAATAACAAAACAGAACAGATTTTTGAAAATGTAATGAACAAATGATTGCAACAGTCAGAGAATTTGTTTTATCACAAGACAAACCTCCACGGGTGCTGGAGGAGGTTTGACCTCGATGTATTCAATGACATAACCATCAATCTTGGCACCACCATCTCTTGCGGGCTTCACCCAGCCAACTGTGGCACTGTTCTTAGTGATCTCCAGAACCTCAATCTTCTCACAAGGATCGGGCTTGCCTGAAAAATGAAAACAGACAGGTGTGTTCAAGTGGTTCTAATGACAGATGAAAAAGAAAAGGGTGAGGCTGTAAGCTGAGCTCTGATTTCTGGTGTCACATTGTGTGAATAAGAGACGATACGTACTGACAGGATCAGAGGCCAGGTAGGAAGTGGGTGACACCTTAGGAACCCCAGAACCATACTCGTTGACTGCTGTGACTCTGAAGTAGTACTCGGTGCCTGGCATGAGACCGCTGACTTTGAAGGGAATCTTATCCTTCTCAACTTCGGCCTTGACAGTTGCCCACGTCTTGCGGTCGATCTCGCGCTTCTCAACAATGTAGTGAGTGACTTCGCTGCCACCGTCGACCTCTGGAGGACTCCAGGACAGCATGGCTGATGTCTGTTTGATGTCAGTAGCTTCCAGATTCATCACAGGTCCCGGAGTGTCTGTCAGGACAAATACATCATGACATTTGGATTTTGTTTTGATTCCGCTGTTACATGACTTAAGCAATGTTTGTGATTGTTGAGCTTATCAGCACAATTAAAAGAGAACCAGGACTTACCCAGAACCTTAACGTTGACAAACACAGCCTTCTCTCCGGCAGGATTGTGAAGTGTCAGGCAGTATTTGCCAGAGTCATCGCGGGTGCTGTCGGGGATGACCAGGAAAGTCATGGTGTCAATGATGTCGACTTTTCCCTTCCTGATCACGTTGTCAATACCCATCCTCCTCCAAGTGACCGTGGGAGGTGGTCTACCCCTGATGGTGGCGCATAGTCTGATTGGACAACCGGCTCTCACCGTCAGGCCCTGCTTCAAATTTGCATCCAACTCATACTCTGGTGCCTCTGTTGGAAGGAACAGTACAGTTGTCAGCTTGATGTTGCAATTACAGATCACATATTGATGTTAATCTTCAGTTACTCCACCATATTATTGAGTGGGACTACGACCTCATCTAGTTATCATAAAAGCAATTACAATTCAACAAAGTACTCACCTAGAATCTCCCTGGGGATCACACCACCCTCCAGGTTACAGGGCAGGCTCATGCCCACCTGGTTCTGAGCTGACACTCTGAACTCATACACAAGCTGGTCATCCAGACTTGAGACTGTGAACTCGCACACGACCAGCTGAGCTGCCACGTTGCACCTCTTCCAACCATCGTCTCCTTTCTTGGCACTTCCCTGCGCCCTCATCTCCACAACGTAGCCGATGAGGGGAGCTCCACCATCGGATACAGGCTTGGTCCAGCCCAGGGTGATGGAGGACTTGGTGCTGTCCAGGACCTTCATGTTGGTAGGAGGTGCAGGAGGCTCTGTAAAAAGACATAAAGATGTTTAAAGATCAAGCCGTGGATTTTGCGCATCCCACCATGAGCTATATTTGTTAACATGTGAACACAATGAAAAATGTATTATTGGGTACATACCAACTGTGTCCTTGGCAGTGATGGCACGTGAAGGCTTACTTGGGCTTCCAATGCCAATTTCATTGACAGCCTTGACTCTGTACTGGTAGTCATGGAGGGGCAGGAGTCCAGCAACTGTGAAACGAGTTGTAGGGATTGGATCCTTGTTGACAGGCGACCACCTAACGGAATGCTCTTCCCTCTTCTCCAACAGATACCCTGTGATTGACTTTCCACCATCTCTCTCGGGCTCTGACCATTGCACAGTCATCTCTTCCTTGGCAATCTTGGTGACATCTGGTGCCTCAGGAGCGTCAGGTACACTGAACTGGGTGCCGGCGACAATGGCTTCACTCTGCACTGCAGGGCCAGGACCCATCTTATTCTCAGCACGTACTCTGAATATATACTCATTGCCCTCAATGAGACGGGTGACGTTAGCTTTATTGGTGATGACAGCATTGGAGTGGACCGACCAGACTCCCCTCTTGGTCTCACATTTCTCAATAATGTAGTTGTAGATATCGCAGCCACCATCATCCTCTGGGATTTCCCATGCCAAATGGCATCTGTCGATGGTGATACCAGACACCTTGAGGTCGCTGATGGGGCCGGGTCTATCCAGTACATTGACCTTAGCATGAGCAGAACTAGTTCCTGCAGCGTTTGCGGCAGTAACAACATATTTACCACTGTCAGTGCGCCTGGCACCGGTAAGCAGCAGCTTTGAGAAGTCAGCACCAGTTTCGATCTGAAGCCTGGGGCCCCTTCTTATCTCGTCTGTGCGCTCATCTCTGGTCCATTTGACACCAGGCTGTGGTTTGCCCTTCACTGTTGCCTCAATAGGAATGGAGTCTCCTGCCTTGACCACGAGTGTTCCATCCAGTTTTATCTTGATTTCAGGCTGCACAAGCTGTTCCTTAACCAGGACTTCAGGTGTGGTCACCCAGTTACTCTCGCCTCCCTCATTCTTAGTCTGAACTCTGAATTGATAGAGCTGGTTTTCGATGCACCTGTCGGCCATGAAGTAAGTCTCCTTGATAGCACCCTTATGTAGCCTCTCCCACTCCTCAGCCTCCTTTGGTTTCTTCTCAACATGATAACCCAGGTTACGACTACCTCCATCATAGTCTGGCTTCCTCCACTTGAGGAAGCAGAAGGTCTTGCCAATCTCAGAGATTTGGAAGTCAATGGGTTCACCAGGCTTCTCAATGGGATCAACTGCCAGCACAGGTGTCTTGGTTTCAATGGCTGGACCAGCACCAATCTTGTTCTCTGCACTGACACGGAAGAAGTATTCACAGCCCTCAGTAAGAGGGGCCTTCATTTGGCGCTTGGTGCAGTCATTGGACACCACAGTCCATCCTCTCTGGCTGGGCTGACGGCAATCAATAATGTACTGGTTGATCTCAGTGCCTCCGTTGTCTTCAGGGTTCTCCCAGGAAACCATGCAGGAGTTCTTGGTCACATAAGCCACCCTCAGGTTCTGGCAAGCCCCTGGTGTGTCCAGGACATTGACAATAATGGTGGCTTGTGCCTGTCCACTACTGTTCTTGGCGTTGATGGCATATTTACCGTAGTCTGACCTGACGGCATCGCTGATGACCAGTTCACACAGAGGGTAGTTGTTTTTCATCTCAATGCGCTTGTCCCGGGATATGGCTCTGGCATCCTTGGTCCATGTGATCTCTGGGTCTGGTCTGCCTTTCACTCTAGTGATCAAACTTATGATCTGACCTGCCCTGACAGTCAGAGAGTCACGGCAGGATGTGTCGACAACGACATCAGGGGGCACCAGGATGTCCTTTGCTAAGACAGTCTCAGCCAGCTCCCTGGGTTCACTGTCTCCAACCTTGTTCGTGGCTCTGATGCGAATCCTGTACTCCATTCCTTCAATGAGGCCTGGCACTCTGTAGGCACACATCTTGATAAGGTTATTGTTGATTCTGTCCCACTGAGCGGATCCTGACTTCTGAACCTCAACAACATAGCCCAGAATAGGACTGCCTCCGTCTCTTGTAGGCTTGGTCCAGCAGATGTCAGCATAGGACTTGCTCCAGTCTTTCAATTTCAGATTGCCAGGGGGTCCGGGTTTGGTGATGGCACGAGTGGCCTTGATGGGGTCAGAGGTGGCAGAGGGCCCACTAATACCAGCAACGTTCTCAGCAAATACTCTGAACTCGTAGCTGTTGCCTTCAAACAGGCCTGAGACTCTGTATCTGAGGTCCAGCACCGGTATTTTGTTGACACGGATCCACTTTCCTGTCATTTCTCTGCGTTCAATTACATATCCACTGATGGGGCTGCCTCCATCATAGTCAGGCAGGGTCCATTCCACTGTCACAGCATTCTCAGTGATATCAGAGCACTCTGGCGGGCCTGGTGGACCAGGAGGGTTAAACATGTGTTTGGCAATAGTGGGAGGACTCTCAAGCCCTGCGCCGAAGCCAATCTTGTTCTCTGCACGGACACGGACAATGTACTCACGACCCTTCTCCAGCCTGGACACCTTAGCCTTGGTGCTGGTGCTGCTGGAGCTAACAACAGACCAGGGCTCCCATGACTTCTTCACATCCTTCTTTTCCACCACGTAGCTGGTGATGGGTGTGCCACCATCATCTTTGGGTGCCCTCCATTGGATTATCATGTAATCAGGGGTAACCTCCAAGATATTGATGGGTCCAATGGGTGGACCTGGAAGATCCAGCACCGTGACATGCAGGGCAACGGTCTTGCTACCTGCAGGATTGGCCACAGTGAGTGTGTACTCTCCGGTGTCTCCTCTCTGGGTCTCAGGGATACTGAGGACGGTAGAGTATCCAGCAGTCTCAATGCTATGGCGGCCCTCAGATGTGATTTCCTTGCCATCGGTCATCCATTTGGCAGTGGGAATGGGAATGCCTGTCATCTTGGCTGGAAGGGCAATAGCTGTACCAGCTTTGACAACAAGACCCTCAATAAGCTTCACATCAACTTCAATAGTTGGTGGCACTAAAAGAAAAAAAACAATATTATGATGTTTTCAGGCCTGTACATGAGAACAGGAACAGCATTTGCAATGAGAAACAGCTCCATAAGAATAATGTTTCCTACATGTCTTTTCCTGACAGGTGACAGGGACGCTGGTGTCAGGACTGCTCACACCGATGTTGTTCTGAGCCTTGACCCTGAAGCGGTAAGTCTTGCCCTCCACCAGACCAGTGACGTGGGCATGGTTGTTGCTGACAGTCTTGAATGTGACCCAGTCAGTCTGGCCCTCTTCCTGGTGCTCCACAATGAAGCCGGTGACTTCACTTCCACCGGTGCGGTCGGGCCACTCCCATGCCAACCACACCTCTGTCTTGTCTGCATCAGTGTGGTGCAGGTTTTTGGGTGGGCCAGGAGGATCTTAAACATGTCCAAAAACAATGTTATTTGGAAGTGCAGAAACACTCTTGAGAATGACACGGTGGATAGTCACAAAGAGTCGAGCCTTCTGGATTTAGAAGCTTCACAATTTACACAAAGTGATGAAAAATAATTCTTTTGTTTAAAATAATAGGCAACATAGTTATGACTTTTACTCACAGAGAGGATCAAGAGCCTTGATGGGTGACCTGGTCACCACATAGTCACTCCTGCCAAACTGGTTCTCAGCAGCCACCCTGAACAGGTACTGGATTCCTTCCATCAAGTACATGGCCATCAGACTCAGCTTCTTATTGGATGCAGCGACGGGAACCCACTGCTCGGCGGCCACGTCCTTCTTATGCACGACGTAGTGGGATATGACGGCACCGCCATTGTCTTCGGGAATCTTCCATGTCAGGTAGGCAGACTCACTGGTTATCTCAGAGATCACCAGGTCTCTGGGAGGAGACGGCTTGTCTGGAGGAAACAAAAGCGAGTTTCAGTCAAATTTAAGCTTTTTAAAATTCAAACATCAACTTCAGAAATTGTTTCTTGTGTTCAAAACTGATCAAATCCCATATTTGTGTCGGTGGATCTTTCACTTACTCAGAACAAGTACGGCAACGGTTGCTGATTTCTTCCCAGCAGCGTTCTCCACAGTGATGGTGTAGTTGCCAGAGTCGGCCCGGACGCTCTTGGGGATGAAGACTTTGCTGTTGGTGTTGGTCACAGCGACGGTGATGTGAGAAGGAACGTCGCCATCGTTCTTCTTCCAGCTGACGGTGGGCGTTGGTACTCCCTTAATGGTGGCGCTCAGGGTGATATCAGTGCCCAGCATGGCCAGGTGGTCGCGTGCCATGTTGGCATCCAGTAGCAACTCTGGCTCCTCTGTGGCGGGATAGTTGAAGTAAAATGGTATAGTGAGTGTGATTTACCAGTTCTAAGGATGTTCATGTATATTTTACTCTCATCCAATAATAATAATAATAATAATGCTAAACTAAACATAAAAATGAATTTGTTCTGAAAACTGCTGCTATGCTTTAGAGAAATAACAGAGGAGGTTTGAATGAACCCCTCACCCAGTCTGTCATGGACTTTGATGGTCTGCTTCACGTATGCAGGGTCAGATTTGCCGGCGGCATTGACGGTGAAGATCCTAAAGTTGTAGTCCTGTCCATCGGCCAGGCCCATCACCACGTAGTGGAGGTCTGGGCACTGCTCTGGGGTCTCGTTGGCCGGATTCCACTCCACGGCACCGGGCTTCTGGTACTCGACGAGGTAGCCGAAGATCCGGCCCTTCCCATCATGACGGGGCAACTTCCACTTCAGGCTGACGGAGTCTTTGGTCTTATCGTCGGCCTCGGGGGTCACTGGAGGGCTGGGACGCACTGTGAGGAGAACACATCATAGACCATAAATCAACGGGCAAAACCTTTGGTACAAAACATCGACACAAGCATTATCTTAAGACTCATGAAGGCTTCAGAGGTTGGATGTTGTTTTCATATTGTGCTATAGTATGGTGACAGCTTTGAAATGGAATGTTTAAGTGTGAGAATATCTAAATATCTAAATTGTACTTCATATGTAGTGCAATTGTAAAGAGTGAGAAAGACATTTGAGTTAAAACAACATTAACATATTAAACCTAATTAGCTATGCTAATGTGGTTGTTAGTGAAGATATATAGTCATGACGTAAGAAAAGAGAATACTAAATAAATACTAGTCAGAAATGCTAAATGACAAATGATTCATCTTCATGTACTGTAAATGACTTGTATAATCAAAACGTCAATGTTTTTATGCACAAACAAAAAGCTGATTTCAAAATAAAATATAGATTGTATGACGCAAATCAATATGAATGTAGAGTAAAGTAAAATATGAATGTAGAGTAAAGTCAAATGTGAATGTAGAATAAAGTCAAATGTGAATGTAGAGTAAAGTCAAATGTGAATGTAGAATAAAGTCAAATGTGAATGTAGAGTAAAGTCAAATGTGAATGTAGAGTAAAGTCAAATGTGAATGTAGAGTAAAGTCAAATGTGAATGTAGAGTAAAGTCAAATGTGAATGTAGAATAAAGTCAAATGTGAATGTAGAGTAAAGTCAAATGTGAATGTAGAATAAAGTCAAATGTGAATGTAGAGTAAAGTCAAATGTGAATGTAGAGTAAAGTCAAATGTGAATGTAGAGTAAAGTCAAATATGAATGTAGAGTAAAGTCAAATGTGAATGTAGAGTAAAGTCAAATGTGAATGTAGAATAAAGTCAAATGTGAATGTAGAGTAAAGTCAAATGTGAATGTAGAGTAAAGTCAAATGTGAATGTAGAGTAAAGTCAAATGTGAATGTAGAGTAAAGTCAAATGTGAATGTAGAATAAAGTCAAATATGAATGTAGAGTAAAGTCAAATGTGAATGTAGAGTAAAGTCAAATGTGAATGTAGAGTAAAGTCAAATGTGAATGTAGAGTAAAGTCAAATGTGAATGTAGAGTAAAGTCAAATGTGAATGTAGAGTAAAGTCAAATGTGAATGTAGAATAAAGTCAAATGTGAATGTAGAGTAAAGTCAAATGTGAATGTAGAGTAAAGTCAAATGTGAATGTAGAGTAAAGTCAAATGTGAATGTAGAGTAAAGTCAAATGTGAATGTAGAATAAAGTCAAATATGAATGTAGAGTAAAGTCAAATGTGAATGTAGAGTAAAGTCAAATGTGAATGTAGAGTAAAGTCAAATGTGAATGTAGAGTAAAGTCAAATATGAATGTAGAGTAAAGTCAAATGTGAATGTAGAGTAAAGTCAAATATGAATGTAGAATAAAGTCAATATGAATGTAGAGTAAAGTCAATATGAATGTAGAGTAAAGTCAAATATGAATGTAGAGTAAAGTCAAATGTGAATGTAGAGTAAAGTCAAATGTGAATGTAGAGTAAAGTCAAATGTGAATGTAGAGTAAAGTCAAATGTGAATGTAGAGTAAAGTCAAATGTGAATGTAGAGTAAAGTCAAATGTGAATGTAGAGTAAAGTCAAATGTGAATGTAGAGTAAAGTCAAATGTGAATGTAGAGTAAAGTCAAATGTGAATGTAGAATAAAGTCAATATGAATGTAGAATAAAGTCAATATGAATGTAGAGTAAAGTCAAATGTGAATGTAGAGTAAAGTCAAATGTGAATGTAAAGTAAAGTCAAATGTGAATGTAGAGTAAAGTCAAATGTGAATGTAGAGTAAAGTCAAATGTGAATGTAGAGTAAAGTCAAATGTGAATGTAGAGTAAAGTCAAATGTGAATGTAGAGTAAAGTCAAATGTGAATGTAGAGTAAAGTCAAATGTGAATGTAAAGTAAAGTCAAATGTGAATGTAGAGTAAAGTCAAATGTGAATGTAAAGTAAAGTCAAATGTGAATGTAGAGTAAAGTCAAATATGAATGTAGAATAAAGTCAAATGTGAATGTAGAGTAAAGTCAAATATGAATGTAGAGTAAAGTCAAATGTGAATGTAGAGTAAAGTCAAATATGAATGTAGAATAAAGTCAAATGTGAATGTAGAGTAAAGTCAAATGTGAATGTAGAGTAAAGTCAAATGTGAATGTAGAGTAAAGTCAAATATGAATGTAGAATAAAGTCAATATGAATGTAGAGTAAAGTCAAATATGAATGTAGAGTAAAGTCAAATGTGAATGTAGAGTAAAGTCAAATGTGAATGTAGAGTAAAGTCAAATGTGAATGTAGAGTAAAGTCAAATGTGAATGTAGAGTAAAGTCAAATGTGAATGTAGAGTAAAGTCAAATGTGAATGTAGAGTAAAGTCAAATGTGAATGTAGAATAAAGTCAAATATGAATGTAGAGTAAAGTCAAATGTGAATGTAGAGTAAAGTCAAATGTGAATGTAGAGTAAAGTCAAATGTGAATGTAAAGTAAAGTCAAATGTGAATGTAGAGTAAAGTCAAATATGAATGTAGAATAAAGTCAATATGAATGTAGAGTAAAGTCAAATGTGAATGTAGAGTAAAGTCAAATATGAATGTAGAATAAAGTCAAATGTGAATGTAGAATAAAGTAAAATGTGAATGTAGAGTAAAGTCAAATATGAATGTAGAATAAAGTCAAATGTGAATGTAGAATAAAGTCAAATATGAATGTAGAATAAAGTCAAATGTGAATGTAGAGTAAAGTCAAATGTGAATGTAGAGTAAAGTCAAATGTGAATGTAGAGTAAAGTCAAATGTGAATGTAGAGTAAAGTCAAATATGAATGTAGAGTAAAGTCAAATGTGAATGTAGAGTAAAGTCAAATGTGAATGTAGAGTAAAGTCAAATGTGAATGTAGAGTAAAGTCAAATGTGAATGTAGAGTAAAGTCAAATGTGAATGTAGAGTAAAGTCAAATGTGAATGTAGAGTAAAGTCAAATATGAATGTAGAGTAAAGTCAAATGTGAATGTAGAGTAAAGTCAAATGTGAATGTAGAGTAAAGTCAAATGTGAATGTAGAGTAAAGTCAAATGTGAATGTAGAGTAAAGTCAAATGTGAATGTAGAGTAAAGTCAAATGTGAATGTAGAGTAAAGTCAAATGTGAATGTAGAGTAAAGTCAAATGTGAATGTAGAGTAAAGTCAAATGTGAATGTAGAGTAAAGTCAAATGTGAATGTAGAATAAAGTCAATATGAATGTAGAATAAAGTCAATATGAATGTAGAGTAAAGTCAAATGTGAATGTAGAGTAAAGTCAAATGTGAATGTAAAGTAAAGTCAAATGTGAATGTAGAGTAAAGTCAAATGTGAATGTAGAGTAAAGTCAAATGTGAATGTAGAGTAAAGTCAAATGTGAATGTAGAGTAAAGTCAAATGTGAATGTAGAGTAAAGTCAAATGTGAATGTAGAGTAAAGTCAAATGTGAATGTAAAGTAAAGTCAAATGTGAATGTAGAGTAAAGTCAAATGTGAATGTAAAGTAAAGTCAAATGTGAATGTAGAGTAAAGTCAAATATGAATGTAGAATAAAGTCAAATGTGAATGTAGAGTAAAGTCAAATATGAATGTAGAGTAAAGTCAAATGTGAATGTAGAGTAAAGTCAAATATGAATGTAGAATAAAGTCAAATGTGAATGTAGAGTAAAGTCAAATGTGAATGTAGAGTAAAGTCAAATGTGAATGTAGAGTAAAGTCAAATATGAATGTAGAATAAAGTCAATATGAATGTAGAGTAAAGTCAAATGTGAATGTAGAGTAAAGTCAAATATGAATGTAGAATAAAGTCAAATGTGAATGTAGAATAAAGTAAAATGTGAATGTAGAATAAAGTCAAATGTGAATGTAGAGTAAAGTCAAATGTGAATGTAGAGTAAAGTCAAATATGAATGTAGAATAAAGTCAATATGAATGTAGAGTAAAGTCAATATGAATGTAGAGTAAAGTCAAATATGAATGTAGAGTAAAGTCAATATGAATGTAGAGTAAAGTCAAATATGAATGTAGAGTAAAGTCAAATGTGAATGTAGAATAAAGTCAATATGAATGTAGAGTAAAGTCAAATATGAATGTAGAGTAAAGTCAAATGTGAATGTAGAGTAAAGTCAAATATGAATGTAGAATAAAGTCAAATGTGAATGTAGAATAAAGTAAAATGTGAATGTAGAATAAAGTCAAATGTGAATGTAGAGTAAAGTCAAATGTGAATGTAGAGTAAAGTCAAATATGAATGTAGAATAAAGTCAATATGAATGTAGAGTAAAGTCAATATGAATGTAGAGTAAAGTCAAATATGAATGTAGAGTAAAGTCAATATGAATGTAGAGTAAAGTCAAATATGAATGTAGAGTAAAGTCAAATGTGAATGTAGAATAAAGTCAATATGAATGTAGAGTAAAGTCAAATATGAATGTAGAGTAAAGTCAAATATGAATGTAGAGTAAAGTCAAATGTGAATGTAGAATAAAGTCAATATGAATGTAGAGTAAAGTCAATATGAATGTAGAGTAAAGTCAAATATGAATGTAGAGTAAAGTCAATATGAATGTAGAGTAAAGTCAAATATGAATGTAGAGTAAAGTCAAATGTGAATGTAGAATAAAGTCAAATGTGAATGTAGAGTAAAGTCAAATATGAATGTAGAATAAAGTCAAATGTGAATGTAGAGTAAAGTCAAATATGAATGTAGAATAAAGTCAATATGAATGTAGAATAAAGTCAATATGAATGTAGAGTAAAGTCAATATGAATGTAGAATAAAGTCAAATGTGAATGTAGAATAAAGTCAAATGTGAATGTAGAGTAAAGTCAAATATGAATGTAGAATAAAGTCAATATGAATGTAGAATAAAGTCAATATGAATGTAGAGTAAAGTCAATATGAATGTAGAATAAAGTCAATATGAATGTAGAGTAAAGTCAATATGAATGTAGAATAAAGTCAATATGAATGTAGAGTAAAGTCAATATGAATGTAGAGTAAAGTCAATATGAATGTAGAGTAAAGTCAAATATGAATGTAGAATAAAGTCAAATATGAATGTAGAGTAAAGTCAAATGTGAATGTAGAATAAAGTCAATATGAATGTAGCGTAAAGTCAAATATGAATGTAGAATAAAGTCAATATGAATGTAGAGTAAAGTCAATATGAATGTAGAGTAAAGTCAAATATGAATGTAGAATAAAGTAAAATGTGAATGTAGAGTAAAGTCAAATATGAATGTAGAATAAAGTCAAATATGAATGTAGAGTAAAGTCAAATATGAATGTAGAGTAAAGTCAAATATGAATGTAGAATAAAGTCAAATATGAATGTAGAATAAAGTCAAATATGAATGTAGAATAAAGTCAAATATGAATGTAGAGTAAAGTCAAATATGAATGTAGAGTAAAGTCAAATATGAATGTAGAATAAAGTCAAATATGAATGTAGAATAAAGTCAAATATGAATGTAGAATATATTTTGCATGCATTTGCGCTGCACTGACCGATGGGATCTTTGGCGAGGATGGGTTTGGAGGGGACACTTGGGTCTCCGGTTCCGAGCTCGTTCTCAGCCATCACTCTGAACTCGTACTCGCAGCCCTCGACCAGGTCCTGGACTCGGTACTGAGTGGCCGGGTACAGAGGGTCTCTGGTGGCTCTGGACCACCTCTTTGCAGTGGGCTCCTTCTTCTCAAGGACATAGTTGATGATGGGCTTCCCGCCGTCGCGAGGCCGGTTCCACAGCACCAGAGCGTTGGTGGCGTACACCTCCCTGACTGTGGGCATCTCAGGGGCCTCAGGAACTCCTGCAGGGGGGCCACAGAAGGAACACTGGGTTATCAGGGATGCAGTCTTTCTTTGCACTGTTATTTTAAAAGAAAATCTTAATTGTTGAATTTTGTATTCGTAAAATGTTGAATTTGATCAATTTGAAAATAAAATAAATTCTTATTTTGTTTCAATGTGATTTTTCAAAAGGACATTTTTGCACAGTGGTGAACATAAATAAACTCAAATTGAATTGATCAAAAATGGAATTTCCTGAATTGCGTTTCGGGGAACTGAAACATGAGAAAAGTAAACGTACTGAAGAGATCTTTGGCTCTCATCTCCTCGGACTCCAGAGGGTCACTGATGCCGTACATGTTCTCAGCACAGATCCTCATGATGTACTCCCTGCCCTCCGTGAGCTTGGGGATCTGAGAGGAACAAATCACATGTAAACATCTCTGAATTTCAGAAAACAGGTCTTCCTGGGATCAGGTACACCTTTATAGACTCCAGAACTAAAATAACACAACAGCCAACTGGAGTTAGGTTGACCCACCTTGCATATGGTCTTGGTGGAAGCAGACGTGACCATGGTCCAGGCTTCTCTGTTGGTGTCTCTTTTCTCGATGATATAGTTGGAGACATCGACGCCGCCGCTGTCCAGAGGAGATTTCCAGGAGACCACCATGTACTCCCTGTGCACCTCCTCAAACACCACTGGGCCAACAGGAGGAGTTGGACGGTCTGCAGGGATGAAAGAGAAAGAAACAACGTCAGTGTGAAACAAACCTGAATGAGTAGAGCTTGCAGCAATATTCTATTTCAGAGCCTTTCTATTTCTCATCGAAATCAATAATGGTGTCGCTGCATCTTCACCTATATATCCATTGAGTTTCATTGGCTTCTTTCTTTCTTCTGTTTTATAGAAAACTGAGTTTATATTTATCAGGTTTCAAGACCGATTTAGGTGTAATTTTGGCACCGATACTGAATCTCAGGTATCATAGCAACGCGGGTTCATATGTCTCACAACTCTGCTTCTGCACCCATCAGAACCCTGACCAGAAACTCAAGTGAACATCAGCAAAGGTTCAAATAAACGATTCAATTCAATGAAATGATTGAGTTGCTGCATCTTCATCCATAGCTCATCTATAGATTCTTTGCAGAGGACCCGAGCTTTTATAAGCCTCTAGAGAGTTCCGCCGACATACCGACAACCGTGATGTTGCTGAGTCCCTTCCTGGATCCGGTGCTGTTCTCCACTACCACCACGTATCTGCCGCTGTGTTCGCGCTCTGCCTTCATCAGGCCGAGCGACATGGTGGTCAGCGTGTTCTTGAACATGACGTGTCTGTCCGCCTTCAGCTCCTCGTCGTCTCGGTACCACATGATGGATGGGGATGATTTGCCGGTGTAGCGGCCCTGCAGCAGGCAGCTCTCTCCCACACGGATGATGATCTTATCGCGGAAGTCCAGTTCGATGGTCGGCGGCTCTGTAAGACAAGAATGAAGTGTTACTACTAAGGATTCTCTCCCCTTTTCTATTCACCTAAATCAGTGATTGGGTTGTTGCACCTTTGTCTTACATTCTGCCGACGGTACTGGTTTGTTTCTATCAGCACGTAATACTGAACTACAATTGCTTAAATTCTAACAGCAATATTTCGAGTCTCTGAGAGTTTAGTTTTATAGATTTCTAACAGAAATGAACTCAAACCTGAAAAACTATCAGAACAAACACCACTGGTCCTCACCCAGTTCGTCCTTGCAGGTGATGGGTTTGGTGGAGAACGACGGCTTGCTGGGTCCGACTTCGTTGACGGCGAGGACCCTGAGCTCGTAGGTCTCTCCCTCCCTCAGGCCGTCGTAGGTGTACTTCCTCTCCATCAGCGTCTCCTTCGTCACTCTGGTGAACTTGTCTTTACCGATCATACGCGCCTCCAGGATGTACATGGTGATCTCTGAGCCGCCGTCAAACTTGGGCACCTTCCAGGTGACGCTAATCAAATCCTTGGTGACCTTGGTGACCTCGAGCTCCTCGGGGCGGTCAGGAACACCTGAGATGAGCACAGACAGACGGTTCTGTATCTCTGAAGATGGGAACTCGTTAAGGGTTTCTTTAACGGTTCAGTTCTGAGATTAATCAGAGAACTCGGAGGAAAGAGCGATCACAAAATGAAGACTCTATCTTATCTAAAAATTCAAGTTCTGCCATTATTACCCTTCAAAATGAAGACTTTATTCTTTTCTTAACGTTCTAACTTTTGTGTTGAAATTATCTTCAAAGTCTTGACTTTTCCAAAATGACTTTATTCTCTTTAATCTCATGATTCTGAATATTCTTAAAATGTTTTTGAACACAACTGTTTGATTAAGAAAGACTTTATTCATCCTCTCATCTTTCAACTCTTGGACCTTCAGAGACCAGGCGTCACCATGATTTAAATAAAACTCACTGATTGGTTCCTTGACGATGAGCTCGGCTGCGGTCTCCATGAAGGGTCCAACGCCAATGGCGTTCTCCGCGGCCACTCTGAAGAAGTAGGACTTTCCGATGGTGAGGCCGTGAGCCACAGCGTTTTGTCGGCTGGCGGTGAAGGACAGCGAGGTCCAGGCCTTGCGCTCGGCCTCTCGCTTCTCGATAACGTAGTTGCTGATGGGAGAGCCGCCGTCGTTCTCAGGGAAGAACCAGTTAAGCTTGCAGGAGTCAGTGGTCAGGTTCTCTGCGGTGAAGGGGATGCCGACGACCCCGGGGACGTCTGAAGGAGGACACAAACGGGTTTTACTTTAAAAAACAGCAACGATAAAGAGTCTCAAGATGCGTAGTCAAGACAGTATCTTACCCAGAACTTCCACAGTGATGTTCTTCGTCTTCTCCCCTCCAGCGTTCTTGGCGGTCAGCGTGTAAACGCCGGGGTGCCTTCTGCTGCAGGGTTTGATCACCAGAGACGAGCTGATGGCTGTCGTCTCCACTTTGGCCTCGGGAGGCAGCGCGGCTCCGTCTCTGCTCCAGGTGACCTCCGGGGTCGGCTGGCCCGACACGTAGGCGATGATTCGGATCACACCGCCGGCGTGGACCACCATCCGCTCCTTCACGGAGGCGTCCAGGTCGAGCTCAGGGGGAACTGTGCGCAGGAAACTCAACGTTACCACCAAACAGGATGCATCCGTGCATAAAGGTGACGTTGTTGAGAGATCGAGGGTTTACAACCGTCTTAGACTTTCAGACCGACTCACTGTTTCTGTCGTTGACCTCCAGGACCTCTGGGACTTCTCCTGGCTCTCCGTTACCAGCAGCATTGAACGCAGTCACCCTGAACTTGTATTTGCCGCCAGTCTTCAGACCAGCGATCACAAGTCGGGTGCCACGGATTTCCGTTTCCTTGGCCTAAAAAAACACAAACATGGAGTTTATAAAGTTGCTCTCTCTAAAAACCAAGTCCTGTCCCGAGATCACTGACGATATAAAGATCAGCTCACCTTGACCCAGGCCTCTGTGCCCTCCTCCTTGTATTCCACCCAGTATCCGATGATCTTGGAGCCTCCGTCCTTCAGAGGAGGGATCCACTCAAGGTCCACCGTGGACCTGGTCCAATCAGAAACCTTTGGGGTCGGAGGAGAGGGCGGGGCTAGAGGAGGAGACAGACAGTTAACCTCCTGCTCTGTGTATTTAAACATTAACTTGTGTGATTTCCGTGTGCAACTCTTACAGATGGGGTCTCTGGTGAAGATGGGGTCTGTGGGGGGGCTGGCGGGTCCCGGTCCTGCGGCATTGATGGCGGATACCCTGAACAGGTACTGTGAGCCCTCAATGAGTCCGCTGACCACGAACGACTCGCCCATGCCCATTGGACGGATGGGGTCTCGGGAGACGCGGGTCCAGCGTTTGGCCGTCGTCTCTTTACGCTCCAGCCAGTAGCCGCTGATCGGCGTGCCGCCGTCGTCCTCGGGCTCCTCCCAGCTGACCGTCATGGAGTCCATCGTGATGCCGGCGACCGTCGGCTTCTCACACTGACCGGGGACGGCTGAAGGGAGGATGGAAGGTGAGAGGGTTGAACCAAAGAGCCAGAGAGGTCAGTAATCAGTAATCTGTTTACGTGTCTCTGCTACTTTAATGTCTCTCCTGGTTACATTTATGTCAAAATACGATATTTGTTTTTTTAATGTGAAGAGTTAAGACACCTGAATGTGATATCGGCCTGACATAAACGTTATGAGAGACTGTTTCATAACTGTTGTATTTAACATTATATTTGTCAGAAACTCACTGTAGAGGTTTCTGGCGACCTCGGGCTCGCTGTCCAGCGGCTCTCCGACTCCGTATTTGTTCTGGGCCATGATCCGGAACACGTACTCGTGTCCGGCCATCAGACTCTCCACCGTCCAGATCCGGTCTTTGGGCTCGTTGGTGACGGGGACCCAGGTCTTCCTGCTGGCGACACGCCTCCAGATCACGTAGTTTGTGACTTTGGAGCCGCCGTCGTCCTTCGGAGGCAGCCAGGACAGCGTAATCCTCTCGGCGCCGATCTCCTCGAACTTGATGGGAGCGGAGGGAGGACCGGGCCGGCCTGAAAGAAAAGCATCAAGTTCAGAGGGAGGTTCAGAGGGAGGTTCAGAGGGAGGTTCAGAGGGGGGTTCAGAGGGGGGTTCAGAGGGAGGTTCAGAGGGAGGTTCAGAGGGAGGTTCAGAGGGGGGTTCAGAGGGAGGTTCAGAGGGAGGTTCAGAGGGGGGTTCAGAGGGAGGTTCAGAGGGAGGTTCAGAGGGAGGTTCAGAGGGAGGTTCAGAGGGAGGTTCAGAGGGAGGTTCAGAGGGGGGTTCAGTGGGTTCAGTGTAGTCTCTAGCTTTAGAGTTATGTTCACAGTTTAGCTCATATTTACTGAATCTTTTGTTTCCTCTTTATTTGAACTCTTATTTTGACATGCTGTTAAGTCACGGTTACTGCTGCTAAAACACACAGATTTCTGATGCAGAAATCGAATTAAAAAACATTGAATAAGCAGAAGAGGAACACAAATGTGTAAGAATTATTATGGATTATAAAGTCTGATGTTAACCATGTTCATTAATGGTCATAATAACAGAATTATTAATAAAACAGGATTCATCTTTCTCCTTTAACAGTTTCAGTGACATTCAGGATAAACATTTTTTACTTTTTAATTTACTTTAATCTAAAATCAAAAATAAAATCAAGTCTGGGTGAAAATAACAGAAATAATAAGATGTTTTTCTTTCAGTGACCTGGTAGAAAATAGAATTACTGTTATTACGTGTTTGGGTAAAGATCAACAAATGCTTAATATTCAATGAACAGATGAATAATCACATGATGAGATGTGTCAGGATGTGGGAAGCGAATCCGGTTTCGTTCAGTTTTATTTTTATTTGTTGATTCTACGAAATTATTTTTCTACATTTTTTATTTATTTTGTTATATTTTCATCGTATCGACTGTCTCACTGAGCTTTCTGTTGTTGGTTTTGTTGTCTTGTTTTTTGTAAACTCTGTTTTTAAAGGAGCTCTATAAAGAAAGTTATTATTGTTATTATTCAGCTGAACAAACAGATAAACGTGGCGCGATCTGATCCATAACCCGGCCGTGGTCTGTGTTCCGTACCGAGCACGTTGAGCCTCATCTCCTTGGAGGCCTTGCCGAGGCTGTTGGAGGCCACCAGCGCGTAGAGGCCGGTGTCGGGCCGCTTGCCCTGCTGGATGAGCAGCGTGCAGCTGTCGTCGGACACAATCTTGTTGATGTGCTCGTCGTACTGGACCTCCGCCTTGTCGTCAGACTTGTGGGGCGGAGCCTTGTACCAGGTGAGCGTGGGGAACGGGCAGCCGCGGAGCGTGGCCACGATGCTGATGTCGGAGCCTTGCTCGGCCTCCATGAACTCCTTCAGCTCGATGGACGGAGCGCCTGCAGCACAAAAGATCAGGTTCTTACATTCAGGATTCTCTGACTCCCTATGATGCAGGCATGCATGTCATTAGAGCGCCTGTCTTACAGGTCTGGTCCTGGACGACGATGGGTCCAACGGTGGTGGACGGTCGGCTGGGTCCGGCCTCGTTGTAGGCCACCACCCTGAACTCGTACTCGTCTCCCTCCGTCAGGTCCTCCACCTTGTAGCTGGTGGTGTCCACGTCCCTCCGGTTGCACCTGAAAGGTCACAGACGGTTCTGCTGTTACGAGTCGGGCCTCCAAACAAAAAGTAAAACCTCGGTGCTGAAGATGTTTCACAACGGAAGGAAAGCAGATCGGACTCCTTCCAGCAGGAACACTAGATTCATTCACACACACTATGTTTGGCAAATTCATTGATGTTTTATGGTCACAAAATTCAAAGAGAAAAAGTTGGGAGGACCACAGACGGAGTGCTTCAGAATGAGGAAGAACTTGTAAAGTGTCAATTTAACTGCAGGAAAATATGAAGAAATGAAAATCAAGTGAAGGACCAGAAGATTCCAACAGAATCAAATATTATTCTTGAACACATTTCATTTCTGTAAATATTAAGATTCTTCTGCTCCAGATGTACGTGGACGGATGTTTGATGGAGATGTTTCCACCAATCAGTGAGGAGTTAACACAGTCATGATGGATTGTTCGTATATTTGAATGAAGTGATCCGTACAGAAGACCTGGTCTGAAGTAAATGGATCCTTGAACCTGATCCTAAACGCCGTGGACCCAAACAGAGACAATAACAGAACTGAATATAACTTGGACCTGCTTCCTACTCAGCCCCCCCAGTTAGTAGGACCCAGGTGTGCCCGTGTAGACCTCTGGGGTGACGGGTTTACCTCCTCCAGGACTCCTTCTGGGCGCTGCTGGCCTCCCAGCAGAGTAGATCCACGCTGTAGTGGGTGACGGGTGAACCGCCGTCGTTCTTTGGAGCCTTCCAGGCCAACTTCACTGCGCCTTTCCTCACGCTCTGGATCTTCAGCCTGGTGGGAGGATCGGGAGGATCTGCAGACGAAAGAACGTCACATGTGACTCCTGAGAAGAAGTGTGTGGTCGGAGGTCTAGACCTGTTCTATCAGGAACAATGTGTTTGGATTTAAAGTTGAGCTTCAGTCTAAAACTAAAGAACATTGTTTGAGGTAAGATTTATAATTCAGCATAAGGTAGAACGAGTTCAGAAAGCAGACGTACGGATTGGATCTCTGGCTTTGGTGCCCTCGATGGTCTCAATGGGCGGGCCGAACCCGAAGCGGTTCTCAGCCCGGATGCGGAACAGGTACTCCTGACCGTTGATCAGGTCTGGAACCACCAGGGACTGAGCAGCACACGCCAGGTTCACCTGGAAAAGCAGCAACAAGAGTTTGTTATTGGTCGATAAATTCGGAGAGCATTAATCCAACTGATGTGAGCCATGATGGGGTCGGACCTTGGTCCAGGCTTTGCCGTCCACAGTCTTCTTCTCGATGAAGTAGCTCTTCACTCTCTGTCCTCCGTCGCTCGCCGGAGGTTTCCAGGTGAGTCGGCAGGTTCCTCTCGTCACGTCGCTGACCTTCAGGTCTCTCGGAGGTCCGGGGAGGTCTGAAGACGGAGAAGTGACAATCTGTCTTCATTCTCTAATCTGCTTTCTGAATTTCTCTGTATTCCGAATCATTGTTCTTGAGTCTTTTGGAGAACCCACAATGCATTTCACTCCACAAGCCTTTGAGTATTTACGTACCGAGCACGTTGACTCTGACTTTGACCACCTTGTGTCCGGCAATGCTCTCTGCGTTGATGATGTATCGGCCGCTGTGGTTGAGCTTGCTCTCTGGGATCAGGACCACTGAGGTCGTGTCGGTGGACTGGATCTGAGAGGGAACACGTTTTATATGTATATATGTATATATTTTATGAAGACATAAGATAACCATCACTCAGATATTGTACGAACAAAGCAACGCATCTGACCTCGGAGTCGACGGGCAGCGTGTGGAGATCGTTCTTCTTCTCTGTCTCGGCGGTTCCGTCGAAGGTCCAGGTGACTTTGGGAACGGGTCGTCCGGTGACGGTGACAGGAATCCTGATGGGGGTTCCGGCTCTGCAGTTCATCAGATCTTGAGCGTTGACGTCCAGAGACATCAACGGCTCGACTGGAGAACAAACGCAAAGAAACCAGCTGTTTCAAAAGCAGCGTGCTCTGAGATATTTGTTCATCGAACAAAATACATCCAAACAACGTCCGCTCCAGATTCAGAACACAGTCCGAGTCTTTAAGTCTTTTAACCAGATGCCTCGGTACTCAGTTACTGAGACGTCGGGTTTAAATGAATTAAAGATGAT
Source organism: Melanostigma gelatinosum (assembly GCF_949748355.1). Lineage (NCBI taxonomy): Eukaryota > Metazoa > Chordata > Actinopteri > Perciformes > Zoarcidae > Melanostigma > Melanostigma gelatinosum. The sequence continues at coordinate 27,298,946 of NC_136643.1, forward strand.
CATAATAAATAATCATTATTCATAATAGCCTTTCAGGATCAGGTCTTGTACTACGATCAGGTCTCTTACTCAGGATGTCCTGAACCAGGATGTCTCCCGTCTTGGCGGGCTCTGAGTTTCCGGCAGCATTCACCGCGTAGATCCTAAACTTGCACTTCTTGCCCTCCTTCAGGTCCGGCACGGTGATTTCGGTTGACGGGTGGAGCTTGTCGGCGGGGTTCACCCTCCTCCAATCAGGAGAGCCCTCCTCGTGGACCTCGATGATGTAACCCATGACGGGGCTGCCGCCATCTCTGTCCGGCGGGCTCCAGGTGAGCGTGATGCTGTTCTTGGTCTTGTCTTTAACCTCGGGGTACCCAGGAGGGGTGGGAGGTTCTGAGGGAGGAGAGAGAGAGAGAGGGAGAGAGAGAGAGGGAGAGAGAGACTTGAGAACCAAAGAAAAACCTCTTTAGGATGTTTACAGGACTGTGATGTGAAGCTGACTGGGCTGCTCACATAAATCTCCTCATTTATCCATAAAATCACTTCATGTAATATTTCACTGAGCGCAAATCTCCACTAACTGACTGATGAACTCATCTGAAGAATTGTAACAATAATGTAGAAATGAGCAGCTAACATCACAGTCTGACCTTCAGTTATTATATTAAATACATTCAAATACGTGATCAAAATAAGCTTTAAGTTTAAAACCTCGTCCCACAAGAAATACCGTTCTACTCTCTTTGTACAGATATTGTTGTATTAATCACTGCAGGGAACTAATTCATTACTAAACCGATGAAGTTCTCTCAGTGTTCTACCTCCGCAGCAGAACCAGCAGAGTGGGTTTGTGGGTTCTGTTTAAAAATGAAAAGTGTAAAGCTCAAACTTTCCCCAGACGGTCAGCTGGTCTGCAGAGATGAGACCTGAACACTCACTGCATGGATCCACGGCGTAGCGGCACTCGCTGGACTGGCATGGCGGTCCGACTCCTGCGGCGTTGCAGGCTGCGATCCTGAACTGGTACTCGGATCCTTCAATGAGCTTGAGCACGGTGTACTCGAGGCCTTTCACCGACGGCTTGGTGATGGAACCTCGGTTCACGCGGCCCCAGTACACAGCGCCGCGCTCTCTCTTCTCCAGCCAGTAGCCCTGGATGGTGGAGCCGCCGTTGTCCAGAGGAGGGTCCCAGGTCACGGTCATGGTGGTCGCTGTGGCCGCGATGATTTTGGGGTTACGCGGAGGTCCGGGGAGGCCAAACGGGTCCCCGAGCTGGACTTTCTCCGAGTCGCAGCCGTCGCTCAAACCGTACTTGTTCACGGCTTTGATCCTGAACTGGAAGGCTCCGTTCAAGTCCAGTTTGTAGACCTGAAAGATCAGAACCGGGTCAGTGGTGATCAAGTTGAGATGGAGACACATAATCATGGTTTATTTTATGGACTTTCTTTTTGATTTTGATACTAATTAAATAGAAAAAAGAGACAATTGTTCTGGTTTTGTAGTTAGTCCGTTTGAGTTGAAATACAGATTTCAGGAGCTTTCTTTGAGATCTTACTTGTTTACAGGAGAGTTAAAGCAAATGATGGGGTTTGGTTTTAGAGGGTCTACTATCAGAACACGTATCTACGGGATGAACACAGTTGAACCTTGGAAGTAGAAACAGGTCTCGAGTCAGAATGAAAGTATATCTTATGATAAGATGAACCGTCTTCTCAGAGTAGTAGCTTGTTGTCACCATGAATGGATGAAAGTCCAGACGCTGACTCACCGCGTATCTCCTGTCGATGAGGTTGATGGTCAGGACCTGGAAGTCTGACTTCTTCTTGCTGGCGTCCCTGCGCTCCACGGTGTAGTTGGTGATCTCGCTACCCCCGTTGTCCTCCGGGGGGTCCCAGGTCAGATAGCACGAGTCGGCCTTGATGTCCGAGACCACGATGTTCCTCGGAGGAAGAGGACGGTCTGAGAATGCAAGAGGTTTGTGTTAACGTAAAGGCTCCACAGGTAGAGACTGCTTTTATTATTAATCTCACAACAAAGAGTAACGATGGAAACGAGGAAACGACTCAATGTTCTTACCGAGGATCTCGACCCGGATGACGTGCTCAGCTTTGCCGAAGCAGTTTTCAGCCACCAGCTTGTAGTTGCCCTTGTCCTGCCTGATGGTGTCTGGGAAGGCGATCTTAGTCCTCAGAGTGGTCCGGGTCACCTGAAGACCAGAGGGCAAGTAGATTTATTGACACAGCCTCATTCATACACAAGGACGTTGAACTGTGCTTTACAAACATGGAGACTTCAAAAGCAAGCGCACTTTAAGAGATGAAATAAAAGAACATAAGAAGAGGAGCTTTTTCTCAGAAGGATCAAAATATATCAGTGACAAAAAGTCACGCCTGTCCTGAAGGTGGCGCTAGAAACAGAAAGGACATGGTTTCATCTGGCCTGTATCTGTTGAGATATTTATCCTCCGGACATGAACACACGAGTCAGTTCTGACCTCTTCAGTCTCCATCGTCATCTTCTCTTCGTTTTCAGGTTTCTCGATCACCACGTTGTCCTTCATCCACTGGAGCGTCGGCAGAGGAAGTCCCTTCACCTCCGCCGGGATGTCGATGGCAGAGCCTTTCCTCACGATTATGGCGTTGCTCTTGAAGAACTTCAGGATGGTTATAACTGGAGAAACTGTCGACAAACAAACATCTTTAACTCTAAACTGTTCACCTTTTGAGAGTTTAGCTGAACCAGATCAGCCTGACTAAAATCAATCAATCTAATCAAAGTGTCTTTCAAGCATTTTCAGAGAGAGTTTCTTACTCTCATCGTCTTGGATCGTGACGGTGATGGGCTTGGAGGGATCTCCGTCCCCGACCTCGGTCACGGCTTTGACTCGGAACTGGTACTCCTGGTTCTCCGACAGGTTCTCGATGGTCCCGCAGCACTCGGTGAAGAGCTTGCGGTTCGCAGCTTCGAACTCGGTGCCATCCGACCTCATCTTCTCCACGAGGTAGCCAAGGATGGGGCAGCCGCCATCGGTGCGAGGCGGCTGCCAGGCCAAGGTGATGGTGCTCTTGCCTCTGTCGGTGTAGTGCAGCTTCTCAGGAGCAGATGGAGTACCTGGAAAAATGAGGAGGAGGTCAGTCAACACCGAACAAATGTTCCGACAGACCTTCAGGAATCACAATTCGTCATCTAGTGTCAAAGGCTGGTCATATTTTGGTGGCTTTACCTTTGGGATCCGCTGCCAGGATGGGTCCCAGGTCGGCCGGAACTCCGTCGCCGTACTTGTTCCTGGCGACGACCCTGAAGTCGTACTCCTCGCCGGCCAGCAGGTCCAGAATTTCGCACTTGCAGGACGCCGTCTCGATAGGCTGGCGGAAGAGTTTCATCTTGGCGTCCTTCCTCAGCACCTCGTAGCCGAAGATCTCGCTGCCGCCGTTATCCAAGGGGTCGGACCAGGCGAGGGTGATTTTCTTCTTGGTCACCACCACCGTCTTCAGGTCCACCACCGGTCCGGGGACGTCTACGGAGACAAAGGCCAGTAAAAATGTTTGTTTGACTTCTTAACAATAAGAATCACATGGAATTAATTTGAATTTTTAAACAGTGTCCTACAGTAACACAGTGGTTCCCTGGACGGCTTATATACACGGCTTGTTGGCTGGTTGTTAGTCAGCAGTTAGTCCTCCTACTGAAGAGGTTGTATGTTTGCGATTAACTGTGTTCATTCAACACTGACCCATGACGTCCACTCTGGTCTCGGCGGTCTTGGTCCCGCTTCCATTGGTACCGGAGACCTGGTACTTCCCGTGATCCGCCCTCACGGCCTTCTTGATGAACAGAGCGGTGTTCTTGCCCTCCGTCTCCACGATCATGCGCTCTTTGTCGATCTCTGCTTCGTCTTTGGCCCACTTGACTTCGGGCTGGGGTCGGCCAGTCACCACGGCGGGAAGCCTCAGCAGCTCACCGGCCTTGATCGTCACGCCGTTCTTCACGGAGGAGTCGAAGTCGACAGCGGGAGTTTCTGAATGACAAGGACAGCATTACATTTCCAATTGCTGTTTCACAGTAAAAGCACAAACAAGTTCTCCAGCCTGGAAAGAATTCACTATGAAGCAGCTGTAGGAAGTGATGAATTAGATTTGAGCTTTCTGAGGCAGTTATAGAAACAATTCATAGTTCTAATGAAAATTGGCTATACCTCCAAGAGGCTTTTCGTGCGTCTCGACGTGATAGACCAGTCTACCAAATGTCATGCATGTAGGTGAAAGTACAAGGGGCTCAATTTTAGCAATTTTTAAGGGGGCTCTAATGTTCCTCACCAAACATTTTCAGTCCTGACAGGAATGTCAACTTTGGTGAGCTTTGGGGCACGATAAGAGATAAAGTAGCATCTCGTTACGTGGATAATAAAACTGCCCGTACCTTCAGGCTCTTTCACGGTGACGGGTTCGGTCACACCGGGAGCTCCAGGTCCGGCATCGTTGATGGCGATGACGCGGATGTAATAATCCGCTCCCTCTGTCAGACCGGTCACCGTATAAGTCAGCTCTTTACACCTGAACTCTGTGCTGCGAGTCCACTCCTTCTCTCCGGCCAAAACCTGGGATCAGAAATCCAGAGTTTAACATCCAAGGTCAACGTCACAGGACGTCATCTGCACCTTCAGACGAAGGAGGAGTTACTGAATCAACTTCCTGCACCTTCTCAAGGTGGTATCCCAGGATGTCTCCTCCGCCGTTGTACAGAGGGGGCTTCCAGGCCACGAGGACTGAATCCTTCCCAGTGTCCACGATCCATGGGGTGGGGGGGCCAGGAGGCACTGGGTGGGGGAGGGGCAGAGGTGGATTAATCCTACTGATGTGAATTCAACCAAATAGTGCAAAAGAAAATAAATTAAACCAAAAGCTGCCAAACTCCATTTCAGTATAATTTGGGGAACTCATTTATTTGATGCGTCCAGCATTCTGGATAGCCTTCTAATCAGCCACAGGGGGGCGCTAAAAGTACGAGTTAACGATCAATTTGCTCTTTTCAGTCGGTAGTAATGATGGAAAACAATGAGGCCGAGCCGAATGCTCCTAATAGAAACTACTGCTATGCTTTTGTGTCGTCCTTTAAACTGTTTCTTTTTGTCCCTCCATGGTCCATCAAATATTTCTACATACAATACAATATTGCTACAGTTGATCTAGATTTCCTTAAACTGACATTTTGATAAATGGCAATGAGCGGCCATACGGGGGCGCTAAACGTACAGAACATCCACCAAGAAGTCTGATATGGAAATAAAATCAAATGTTTCACTAACACAACCTATGAAACAAAGATCTCCTGCTTCAGAAACAAATACAGCAGATCTCAGAAGTACAAACAGATGTAACCTATAGAAACAAGTAGTTGGCCCTCCACCGCAGCAGGTGGCGCTATGAGTCAATTTAAAATGTGAACCGGTAGACGGCGGTCTGACCAGCGAGCTGGAACTAAAGCCACATCGACCTCGTCCGGACTGAGAACTTACGGATGGCGTCCATGGCGACGGTGCGGTCGGTGGGCTCGCTGAAGGGCCCGGGCCCGGCCAGGTTCTCTGCACAAACTCTGAAGATGTAGGTGAGTCCCTCCATGAGGCCGCTGACCTTCACATCCAGAGAGTTAAGGAGGACTCGGTTAACTCGGGTCCAGTATTTGCTATTCACCTCCTTCCTTCCTCTCGATCCAGTAGCCCAGGATCGGGCTGCCGTTGTCCTTCGGCTCGTGCCAGGAGATGTGGGCGGAGCTCGCCGTCACCTCGTGGACTCTGGGGGTGTTGGGAGCGTCGGGAGGATCTGAAGGGGGGGGGGGGACGAGATAGGATGAGTGACTTAAGGCTCTTTTAGATTTGTGGAAAAGGGAAAAAGAAAGTGTTCAATGTGTCATTCTCTATACGGCCAAAGTTAAGACAAAAGATTAACATTTGTAAAATCATGTATGTTGGTGGTTACAGCGTAACATGTATTGCATCAGATACCTTTAACTGTCTGAGGTCAAAGGTCATGCATCTGTTTCTTTCCTGTTCTTTACTCACCGAACTGGTTCTTGGCGACCACCGGATCGGACACACACGGCGGCCCGCAGCCAAATTTGTTCTCGGCGGTGACCCTGAAGATGTACTCCTTCCCTTCGATGAGTTTGGTGATGGGGCAGCTGGTGCCCTTTAGCGTGGAGGTGACGGTGATCCAGCCAACCTCCTCATTCTTGTTGTCCTTCTTCTCCAGCATGTAGTTCAGGATCTCGCTGCCTCCGTCGTCCTCAGGAGGCTCCCAGTTACAGACGACCGAGGTGTTCCTGATGTCGTCGAAGGTGAAGTTGATCGGAGCGCCGGGTTTGTCTGCAGAAGAACAGAGTCAATGTTTAATCTCAGGAGGATTAACACATTTGACTCAACGTCAAGTAGATAAATGTCCGTCTTACCGAGGACGTTGACGAAGCAGCAGGCGGTGGCGACACCGTGCGTGTTCTCCACCTGGATGGTGAAGTCGCCGTGGTCGACCCTGACGGCGTCGCGGATCATCAGTGCAGACTGACCCCTCTGGGTCTGATCCAGACCCAGACGCTCACGCATCGGAGTTACAAACTCCTCCTCTGGTTCAGAAACCTGAAGGGAATAAAGGAAGGGATGTATTAACTCTTTAACTCAAATGTTCAGGACTCTCATTGTCCCTCTGAGGACACGAACCTTGGCCCCTGTCTTCTTCTTCTTCTTCTTCTTGACTATTGGGCCAACCTTCTTGGTTGGCTCTTTGGTGATGTCCTCGTTGTTCCTCAGCCAGCTGACTTTGGGATACGGGGAGCCGGAGATGTAGGCGTCGATGCGGATCTCCTCACCCTTCTTAATGCACAGACCGGACTGCACACGAGCGTGGAGGGTAACCTTCGGTTTGTCTGAAAATGGAAGGAGAGTTATGAGATGTAGCTACTTCTTATCTGAAGTTGTAAAGCTAATGTATGTATCAATGAACTGTAGTCTTTCTTACCGACGGGGTCTGCAGCCTTCATGAGCTGTGTGCTGCGGGACGGCTCGCTGACTCCAGCGGCGTTCTCGGCTCGGACCCTGAACTGGTACTCCACTTCCTCTGTCAGGCCTGTCACCATGTAGGAGAAACCGGGGACCAGGCTCGGGGTGACCCTCTCGTAGCGGTCGCCATCTTTCTCCATCTTCTCCACGATGTAACCCTGGATAGGACAGCCGCCGTCGCTGTCCGGAGCCTTCCAGGTGACTTTGATGGACTTGGATGTTGGGTCTTGAGCCTCCACCTGGATGGGGGGGTCGGGTTTCTCTGTGGAGTTGATATCAACAACAGATGGTAAATATCTGAGCTGTTTCTACAGATCTATAATCCCAGAGTATATGCTCAAGTTTCATCTCATTTAATAGGATTATCCTATTGGTTGATTTTAGCCCAGCAGGCTCACTCAACTGACTTGAGGGAAACTTGTAACATCAATAAATGTCTAAAGTTGTGGATAATTTAATCTGATGTCAGGTCTCCAATTGATTAACCATTGACAGAAAAAGTCTACATATGCTAACCTCAGCATACTAACAATGACAAAACTGATCAGCATTCTGAAGTTCTTGAGCCGAAAAACGTACGTTTGACTTCCTCTGTGATGACCGGGTTGCGTAGCTCCAGATTTTCTCCGGCTCCAACCTTGTTGATGGCCTTCACTCTGAAGTAATACTCGCAGTTGACGTAGAGGTCTTTGACGGCGCAGGTCAGGACGTTCACTCCCGATGTGACGGGCATGTAGGTCTTCTTGGAGGCTTCGCGGCGCTCCAGGGTGTAGCTGACGATCGGGGTGCCACCGTCGTCCTCCGGGGCCTCCCAGCTGATCTGGCAGGAGTTCTTGGTGACGTCGCCGGAGGTGATGTCTTTACACTGACTGGGGAGTCCTAGAGGAAAAGCATGAACGTGTCAGAGTCTTCCTCGTCTGTTTCTAGTGAAATTCGTCCAGAGAGGGGGCTAATAGCAGGACTGTGGGCAGGTCATGAAGTCCCCCAGCTCAAGAAATGGTCTAAAATGTTAAACTTAATATAATTCATTGGTGGGAAACTCTGGTTTACAAAAAGATATCATTACTGGACTGCATGTGTTCAACAGAGTATAAGAAAAGTACTGTGTTATATTTCCAGAGAACAGTTACATGAAGCACATCCTACCGATGACTTTGACGTTCACGTTCCCGGTGGCGGTTCCCAGGTTGTTCTCCAGAGTGATGGCGTAGGTGCCGGCGTCGGCACGTGTGCACTTGAGCAGCTCCAGGTGAGCGTTGTTCATCTCCACAGTCATGGAGAGCCGGTCGTCGGCCTTACACTCCACCGTGTCCTTCTGCCAAACCATCTTGGGCGTGGGGATCGCCCTGTAAGGGATGTTCAGGTGCAGCTTCTCGCCTTCAACCACGACCACGTCCTGCGCCTCCAAATTCATGGTTGGAGCACCTTGGAAGCAGAGGACAGGATCAATAAGTGGTAAATGTTTGGATTGGACTTCTTTTGAATCGTTCAATTTAAATTCTGCTGATACTCACAGTCGGGATCCTTGGTGAAGACCTTGTCAGAGATCTCGGAGGGATCGCTAACACCGATAGAGTTGATGGCACGGACCCTGATGACGTACTTCTTCTCTGGTTTGATTCCGTCGTCAATTCTGAAATTGAGCTCTTTGATGGGTCTGTTGTTGACCCTGAGCCACTTCAGCTCCGGACGGGCCTCGGCCACCTCCACATGGTAGCCGGTGATCGGGGAGCCGCCATCTTTGGCCGGAGGCTTCCAGGTGACGTTGATGTGCTCCCTGCTGGCGTCGGGGATGGTCACTGCCAGAGGAGGAGATGGAGCGCCTGGAAAGAGAGGAGGATGAAATGTTTCTGACTGTGGCACAATCATAAATCCTTATAACTGTATCGGCTATGAATATTCAATGGTCTCTTACTGGTTGCATCCTCGATGGTGAAGATCTCGGTGGGTTCGCTCGGATCTCCGACTCCGGCCTCATTCTCGGCTCTGACCTGGAACTGAACCTCGGAGCCTTCGTCTACGTCCGTCACCTTGAACTGAGTCTGTTTGTCCGGAGTCTTGCAGCACTTCAGCCAGCGAGTTCCAAGCTTCTCTTTCTTTTCAATCACGTACCTGAGGAGCAGGTTACTCCGTTAATCGTGTAGAAAAGTGTGGATGGTGACATAGCTGTTGTTTCACGGCCTTTGTGCCCAGAAAACCTCTGATTTCACACTTCACACTTTCAACATCATCTCATGTACATCACCTCATATCAGTCGACACAGTAGTTGTACAGCAGTTTGTAGTCTTACTTGGTTATGGGTCTTCCACCGTTGCTCTTGGGAGCTTCCCATTTCAGCTCCACGTGTCTCTTGGTGACCTCCACTACCGTCAGGGCATAAGGAGGTCCAGGAGTTGCTGCAAAGAACAAGACAAACATTAATACCCAGAACAGACAGTTTGTCTGCAGCTTATTGTCTCTGCATGGTCTTAAAATGAAGATCACAAAGTCTAAGTGTAAAGTCCTGCTCGCATCCCCTACAGCAGGGACAACCAACCTATCAATGTGATCGACTCTCGATCATTTTGGATTTCCAAGTTGATCGCTAAGAGTCTCTCAAAGAGGCCACGCCCTTAATTATGCCTAACTTGAAGCCTTAACAGATTTCAAACAGGTGAGTTGTCATGAACGAGGATATTAGCTAAAAAGACCAAAATGTTGTTTGTAAAAATCTTTCTTTAACATGGAGGTCTAAGGAGATCAACTCTCGTTTAGAGCCTCAAGTGGCCATTTGAGCAACTGCAGTTTCTGACACTTTAGCGTTTGGCGTCATTCCTCAGCACCGTAGGTTACCACTTGATAGGAACCCATGATGCAGATCACTGCTGAGAACTTACTGAAAGTGTCTTTGGCGAGCACGGCGTCCTCCAGCTCACAGAACTCCCCCATCCCCACGGCGTTCTCAGCGGCGACGCGGAACACGTAGAGCGAGCCTTCGTTCAGAGGAGACACGGTGTACTTCAGCTCCTTGACGGTGGTGTCTACGGACTGCCAGGCCTTCCGCCTCACGTCCCTCTTCTCCACCACGTAGTTGGTGATGGGTGAGCCGCCGTCGCTGCTGGGGAGCTGCCACTTCAAGTCGGCGTTGATCTTGGTGATGTTGGCCACCTCCAGCCACTGAGGAGCCGACGGAGCATCTGTTGAACAGAAAAAAAGGTGAATGAAAGAGGGGTTTGTCCGAATGTCTTGAAACCCAAACACGTGCAGCATATTTGAGTCAATAACTCCTGGTCGTACATGTCCTGTGTTGAGGAATCACGGATACAAGGAACAAATGTGATTCACCAGCATTGTTCAACTTTGTGTCTACAGCTAGATTGTCTTGTTGAGTAATAGTTTGGCCAAGGAGTTTTAGGGTATGGCAATATTTAGTATTTAAAAGACTCACTGTGCAGCTCCCCCCCCCCCCCCCCCCCCTCACTGCCCCTCAATTTTGCACTTACAGAGTCTCTCTTTGCAGACCACGGGGTCACTGGGCTCGCTGGGTTCGCTCTCGCCGGCCTTGTTGGCGGCCTTGACCCGGAACGAGTACTCCTGCTTTTCTATCAGGCCCTGCAGCTGGTGCTCGGTCTGAGGAACGTCCTCCGCGATGCGGATCCACTCTTCGCTTCCCGTCTTCTGGAACTCGATGATGTAGCCTTCGATCTTCGCTCCGCCATCGTGCTCCGGCCTGGTCCACGCCAGCAGGGCCGTTGTCTTGCCGACGTCCCTGATGGCAGGTTTACCAGGAGCCCATGGAGGATCTAGAGAAGAGTGCAGTGTTGTTAGAAACGTCCGATTACGCTCACTTCCAGCAGAGCGTAAGCACTGATTGACATGTGACGTACCGATGGGGTCTTTGACGAGGACCGGATCGGTCTCTACGCTCGGTTTTCCAGGTCCAGCAAGATTCTCAGCCAGAACACGGAAGCTGCACTTCTTCTTGGTGGGGAGTCCTTTCACCCTGCAGCCATAAGAAAGCAGGGTGAGAAAAATATTCCACATCTCTCCTTCACATGCAAACGTCTTTCACCTCATTGGCTGTGATTATTTACCTGAAGGTCGTGTCCTTGATGGGCAGTTTGTTGCACCTGATCCACTTGTCGCTCTCCGGATCGAACTTCTCGATCCAGTATCCGACAATTGGACTGCCGCCATCCTCATCTGGCTCGAACCAGGTCAGGGTCACGGCGTCCTTGGCGATGTCGGAGGGAGTGACTCTGGTTGGAGGACCAGGGGGATCTGAGACAGGTCGTTCAGTTTAGTTTCATATTAATTCTCATTATTATCTGCCTAAGATCTGCCTCATTGCCAGTGTTTTGGTTTGTTTAATGTGTCATGTGATGAATGTGATTCATTATTAAATATTCATATTTTACATCACATCTTTAAAAAGGAAACTATTTTGATGGATCGTGAGACATGACTGTAAAACAACTTACCGAAGGAGTACTTTGCAATGACCGGCACATGCTCTGCAGGTGCTCCGATGCCGTACTGGTTCTCAGCACTGATCCTGAAGACGTACTCCTTCAGAGCCGTGAGCTTGCAGGCCTTGAACGTGGTGTGTTTCACCGTGGCCGACAGCTTCACCCATTCCTCTTTGTCCGTCAGCCGACTCTCCACGATGTAGTTGGTGATGGGCGAGCCGCCGTCGTCCCTGGGGGGGTTCCACGCCATGAGGCATGACTCGTTGGTAATCTCGGAGATGTCGAAGGCGGCTGGAGGGCCGGGTTTATCTGAAGAAGAGGAGATGCGACATGAAAAGGACTCAAAATTTACATCCAGGTTGGTAATAATAATAATAATGCATTTTATTTGTAACGCACTTTTCATTTAAAAAAAATCTCAGAGTGCCACAGAGCCAGTACATAGTAAAACATGGTAAAAAGCATAGTTAAAACATAAAAAAACTATAATAAAATAAAAACCAGTGAATGAACAGAAACACAAAAGAAATAACTGACAGTGACTTCGGTCAGAAAGGCTTTCCTGAATAGAAAGGTTTTTAGGCCGGTCTTAAAGAGACAGGGTCTGTGTTGCCCTTAGGTGGTCAGGGATCTGGTCCACAGGCGTGGAGCTGCCGAGCCAAAGGCCCGGTCGCCCATGGTGCGGAGCTTGGTGCTGGGGACCCGGAGGAGCTGCTTGATGATCTGAGGGTGCGGGTGGAGATTTGGGGAGTGATGAGGTCTTGTAGGGAGGGAAGTGCGTGTCCATTTATGCATGTATGTGTGAGTAGTAGGACTTTGTAGTCAATCCGGAATGAGACAGGGAGCCAGTGTAGGGAGGGCAGAATGGGTGTTATGTGCTCATACTTCCAGACTCTCATCAGGATCCTGGCAGCGCAGGTTGGTGACTTTGAGACATTTCTAAAGTTACAAGACCTCAAATCTGAACACATTGAATTTAATCTTGATATGATTGAACAAGTCTATGCAGTCTATATGACTTGTTTAGCTTTTTAACCAGAAAGAAGAAGAATTTGTTTCATTTTCTGACTGGAGATGACATGCTAACACTAGACGAGGCTGCTTAAATCATCCCATAATTCTTTTGAGGAGAAAACAAATGAAATGTGAAAGTTGAGTTGTGTGCTGACTGATGCTAAACCGGATGTTACGGCAAACAATAACAGCTTGTTATAGTTTGGGGTACAGCTTAGGTTTTACAGAACGGGTAATAAAATAGTACCAAGAATGTTGACGTCGATGGTGGCGGTGGCGCGTCCACAGGGGTTGACGGCCTCGATGATGTAGGTGGCGGTGTCCCCTCTCGTGGTGTTGGCTATGGACAGCTTAGAGTGTCCCGGCTGGGTGTCAATGATGATGCGGTCATCTGCCCGGAGGACCAGGTCGGCCTTGGTCCACTTCACCCGGGGATCGGGCTTTCCTTTGACATCGGCCGGAAGCTCGATCTTGGTACCGGCCCTGGCAGTCAGACCGGCCAGCAGCTTCACATCCAGCTGGATCTCTGGAGGCTCTGTTGGAGATGTTTAAAGATCAAAAGGTCAGGGAGAACAAAAGAAAGATCATCCCGTGTAGAAGAGTACACACAATCCTCCAGCTCTTTGATAATCCTGGTTCCTTTACTCTTACTTCTTATTCCATTTGAATTATTTCGTACATATTTGTTAAAGTTAAATCACATTGTTTCCTGCATGGAGCTGATTGAGTGATGAGCAAGTCTAAAGCTGAAGGTCAAAAGTGTTGTCTGCTCCATAAATATCCTTTAAGTTGTAAGAGTGGTGTCTAGAGATCTCTTTCCCATCACATTGCTTCACCAACCCTCGTACTGTACAAGTTTAAGAATGATAAACCAAGGCTGGTTTTTCCCATCCAATGCAATATTATTCCTGTTCCTTCTCCTAAATCAGCATCTAGTGTGAAGGAGCACTAGCTTGCACCACCTCTGGCGTCGACTGCATGGATCTCATCGGTAGCCCTGCAGGGTCGGCCGGCTCCCAGCTTGTTGAAAGCTCTGATTCTGTAGGCGTACCACTGGCCCTCGATCAGGCCGGTCACCTGCAACCTGAGAGCACAGAACATGTTTTACACAAGACTGTTCCCCAAAAGTACAGAACACGACGCAAGTGGACTCAAACTACCAGGTCTTACTTCATCTCAGGGATGGGGTCACCGCAGGGTTCCCACTTGTCGGTACCACGCTGACACTTGTCCACCACGTAGCCTTTGATCAGGGTGCCGCCGTCGTACTTCGGAGGCTCCCAGGACAGGAAGATAGTCTTTCCGCTCTTATCGCGCCACTTGAGGTTCTCAGGAGGATCAGGGACAGCTGGGGACAAAAAAAAAGAAGACGGGAAGTAGATGAGATTCTGGACATTTGTTTAAAACAATGTTTGTACCTGGTGACAACAAAGGAAATCGGTGCCCTTGTTTTTAGCTCTGAAGTTTATAAATGTCAGACTGAAAGACTAAATACTGACTGGCAGGAGAGGAGACGTTGACGGGCTCGTCGATGTACGCCGGCTCTCCGGGTCCACACTTGTTGCAGGCGGTGACACTGAACAGATACTCCTTTCCTTCAACCACATCTGTTATGGTGTGCTCCAGGTCCAGGATGCCGGTTGCCACCTGGAAAAAAATCATCGCAGTCTTGGTGAATTAACACACAAGAGCTACAGTAGACTTATTCTTTGTCTCAACCTAGAATTTGTACCTGCTTCTAGACCTTCAAAACCCCTTTTTTTCTTTTGGTTTATTCATAATGTTTGGTGCTTTTGCAGGAAATGGCTGATTTAAGGCTAACAAGGTACAATCTGCTGAATTACTGCAGTGCTTTATTTGGGACTTCAGAGTTTACAAAGACGCTGCATTCAAAGGCAGCCGTTAAAGTTGGATCTTGTAGAACCTCTGACATCACCACACAGTTGAAACAAGGTGTACCTTGGCCCAGGTCTTGCGAGACACTTCTCTCTTCTCGATCTGGAAGTGGGTAACTGGACTTCCTCCGTCGTGCTCTGGAGCCTCCCACATCATGTGGACGTGATGTCGGTTGACCTCGGCCACCTTGAAGTCCTTAGGAGCACTAGGGCATGCTGGGAGAATAAAGGTAGCAGACAGTAGATTAATAAGTGCTTAAGAAAGTAAAAGCATGTGAAAGTGGACACAAAGGGTTGCTGTTGACTGGAGGCTTTAGCCAGCATGCATTGTGTAAAATGTGGGATTTACCCTGAACCTTAACCATATCAGGGCAATTAAGAGTTTCTACATTTTCTTTGGTGGTCAAAAGTCTTTTTACCATTGTGAAATTTCTACTTTAAATGAAAGAGGAATTGTCGTTACCGATGACGTTGACCTCGATGTCTCCAGTGACCGACGAGACGTCGTTCTCCAGCTGCAGGGTGTAGGTGCCTTTGTCTGGGCGGACGCTCGGCGTCACAATCAGCTCCGTGTACGTGGGCTTCGTCACCATGCAGACACGTTCGTCAGCGGCGGTCAGCTCCTTCTCTCCGAAGGTCCACTTGGCGTTGGGTGTCGGGTATCCGGTGATGGGGACTCTGATGGTGAGAGGCTGAGGGACGATCACCTCCAGGCCGTTCCTGAAGCCACTGAGGTCAAAGGTCGGGTAGACTGCCAGGAGAGAATAATGTTTTTAGCTTTAGCATCATTTAGTTAACTAACAACAACAGTCTGGTGTCCGTTCTACTGTTTGGCTCGTACCGTGAGGGTCGTCGGCGAGAAGCGGCCCGAGTTGCTCGGCTGGATCAGATAAGCCGGCAGCGTTCTCGGCACAGACTCTGTAGAGGTACTTCTGACCTGGTTTCAGACCCGACACCTGAGGAGAACAACAAAACCAATACAAGCAACAGTCAACTGTGATGCACCTACTCACCAAGACCAAAGACCAAGAATCAAAGATTAAATGTAAAATGGACTCTGTACCCGGTGGGCGAGGTCCGGACACAGTCTGGCGTTGCAGCGGAGCCACTTGTCGGTGCCATCATCACATTTCTGAATGACGTATCCGGTGATCGTGCTGCCGCCATTGCTGGTGGGCGTCTCCCAAGTAAGTGTGACCGCCGTCGTGATTTGGTCGCTGAAGTTGAGATTCAAAGGTGGGCTTGGCCTCTCTGCAGTCACAAAAGGTAAAAAACAATCAGATTTGATCGTGACAACAAACAAGCGCTCAAGCTGCTGGTTTCCACTCACCGATTGGATTCATGATCTTGACGGGTTTGGTGGCAGCACTGGGCTTGCCGATGCCGGCCTTGTTCTCGGCCCGGACTCTGAAGATGTACTCCTTGTTCTCCACCACGTCGCTCAGCGTGGCCGAGAGGTCGTTGGCGCCACAGACCACGGCCGCCTCCCACTTCACAGCGGTCCTGTCGCGGAGCTCGATCACGTAGGCGGTGATCTCTGAGCCACCGTCGTACCTGGGAGGCTCCCAGGTGACGGTAGCACCGAACCGGTTCACTCCTCCAACTGCGACGTTCTCCGGAGCATCTGGAACATCTGGTGGTAGAAAACAAACGCATGAAGCATCAGATTGAAGCGAGGAGACGGTTGTACGAGTGTAAGTAGGACATTTTGGCCGTTTCTTACCAAACTTGTTCTTGGCCTGGACGGCGTCCTCTGTGGCGACGACGGGTCCGCTGCCGACTCGGTTTCGAGCGCAGACTCTGAACAGGTACATGGAGTCCTTCTGGAGGCTGCCGACGCAGTACTCTGGAGTATCAGCACGGTCTGTAACCAGCGTCCAGGTCTTACGCTTCACGTCGCGTCTCTCCACCACGTAGGAGACGATCTTGCTTCCGCCGTCGCTCTCTGGCTCCTCCCAGGCCAAACTGACCTCCCCATCAGCGGTGTCGACCACCCTCAGGTTCTTGACGGGTCCGGGGACATCTGAAGAAAACAACACGACATTTAAAAACTGTTCTGACCTCCACAGATATACCTTGGGTACATAATCGAGTAGACATCCAATCAGAGTCACTGGTTTGATCGCCAAGACTCACCGATCACGTCCAGGTTGATGAACGCCTCTCCCTCGCCGTGCTTGTTCTTGATCACCACCTTGTACCGGCCCCGGTCCTCCTTGCTGGGGCTCTTCAGGCGGAACTCGGTTTTGTCCGCGGAGGTGTCGATGTTCTGGACGGGCAGACTGGCGCCCTCGTGGAACCACTCGGCGTCAGCACGAGGGTAGGCGTCGTAAGGCACACTCATGACGAACGGCTTACCGGCATCTGTTACCAGATTCTGGTCGGTGGTTTTGATCTTTGGAACAGCTGCAGAGGAGAAAGAAGAAGTCTTCACAGTTTCTTACCGCAGAGGAACCTCAAAACAACCAGCCTGTAAAGGTCGCTGCATCTGACAAATTATTCTTGTATCTCGGTGTTGACTCACCTGCCAGCTCCAGCTTGGCTCTGGCATCCTTGTCTTTGGCCACGATCCTGTACTCTCCCTGATCCCGAGGTCGGATCTCACAGACCTGCAGTCTGTGGATTTTACCCTCCCTGATCATCTGGTATTTGTCTCCCTGGACGATGATCATGTTGTTCCTCATCCACTTCACCTCCACCCGGTCCTTGTTGAGCTCCACCTCGAACACGATGTCGGAGCCCGGAGGTTCGAACGCATCCTGAGGAGGTCTGACGATCTCCACCGGGGTCTCTGCAGGACGGAGAAAAACATTTGAGGATTCAAAAGAGAAAGATTCACCTCAGTGCAAAAGACGAGGAGGTTTTAAGAGTTTACCTTCAACAAAGAGACGGGCTCTGGTCCTCCTCTCATCCACACCACAGGCGTATTCACATTCATCATCCGGTCTGCACACTTTGACGATCAGTCTGCACGTCTTGCCTTCTTTTTCCATGTGATATCTGCAGAAAACACAAGGGTCAAATGTCACTCAGCAGGTAATCTGCTCACTAATCAGACCCCTACTGCATCTCTTTTAATTCAGAGGTGCAGTTTGAGGTAAAAACCACCATGACGTGCTTCTTTCCGTTGTTTCTTCAGGTTGTCCTGTTATCTAATCCGGGTTCAGGTCTGACAGACTCCTGTGAGACTGTATTAACGTACATATAGTTCTAAACAAGGTGTCACTTGTATCTGCAGGGTTTGAGAAACACTGACGTCTCCAAAGTCTCTCCAACGTAAACACAAAATGATATTTTTTGTTTACCTCGGCCCTTCTCTGACCTCCCGTCCGTTCCTGTACCACTTCACCACGGCCTTCTCTTTGCTCAGTTTGCAGGCGAACTCGGCGTCCTCGAACTCGGTGATGGTCTGGTCCTTGAGCTGCGCCGAGAAGTCCGCCGGCGCCTCGCTGATGATCAGCTCGGCGCCGCACTTGTCGTCCCCGACGACGGCGTTGTACTCGCCCTCGTCCTCCATCGCGCAGTCCTTGACGGTCAGCGTGTGCTTGAGGCCGTCGACTCGGTAGACTACGCGCTTGCTGAGCGTCACCTCCTGGCCGGCCTTCATCCACTTCACCGTCACCTCGGGTCGGTTCACCTTACAGCTGAAGCTGATGGTCTTCTTCTCCTGAGTCTCCACGTCCTCGATGGGATCCAGGAACCTCAACTTCTCCTCTGTGGAGGGTGAGAAAACATGAACAGATCCACTATCAAATCTAATTGCTGTTTTATGTATTGTTGTTCATGTATTCCTTGTATTAGCTGTTGTATTGTCATTCATAGGGACGTGTAGCATCACTATTGCTTATCTGACTTAATGCAGGTCTATAAACCAACATCACACGCTTGACACAATTACAGTTTCTGTGGTTTGTAATGTGTTGATGTTGTTTCCATATTTCATATCTTGTAAAAACATCTTGTCATAATATTTTACGTAGTCATATCTGATGCATATTCATTGTAACATTTTAAGATTCAAAATAATGAGCCCAGTTGGCTTTTTGCCTCTTCCTGCTCTGTGATATTATTTATCTCTGTTATGACACTAAACATCATGAACCCAAACTATGACACCAGAGACCCTGAATGCAGCACGCCCACACTGCACCAATGGAAACCCACTGAATGTGTGCTGCAATGCATTCTGGTCCTTACCTGCCACTCTGGCGCTGGCGGTGCACTTGGCCTGCTCTGCTCTCTGATTGGTCAGGCTGATGGTGTAACAGGCCTCGTCTCCCTTCTGGGCGTCTCTGATCCTCAGGGAGAAGACGTTGTCCCTCTGAGCCATCATGTACTTGCTGCTCTCGAATATCGTCTCCTCGTTCTTCAGCCACTTGGCCTTCGCTCCCTCGGCGTTCGTCTCGCAGTTGAAGACGATCTCACTTCCTTCCTTCACCTCCGTGTCTTTGATCGGCGTGACGATCCTCAGTTTCTCTGGAATGAAGAAACAAACCGGATTTTAAGAAACCGAACCGTCGCTCTGAAATAACCAGAAACCAGAAAGACGAGAGAACGGGTCCTTACCAATCACATACAGATCGGCGGAGGCTTTAACGCCGCCGATGTGGGCGACGTAACCTCCCTCGTCCTTCAGCTCGCAGCTTTTCACAATAAGGGCTCTCCTCTTTCCCTCGCTCACGATGACGTACTTGTCTCCGGCTTCCACCTCCTTGTCCCCTCTGAACCACTTCACCTCGTAGGTCTCCTTGGAGACAGAGCAGGCAAACTCCGCCTTCTCGCCCTCCACCGCCTCCTGGTTCTGAGGACGAGCGATAAACTCGGCTGCCAGCTCTGGAGAGAGAGAGGAAGAGGAGGGAGGAGGAAGGAGTCAAAGTGAATATTGTACTTTTGTTTTGTCATAAACTAAAAGCCCAAACCAAAGGGCTGATCTGAACTGAAACATCATCTCACCACTCTCATACACTCTGTATGCTAAACACGAAGCAGCTTAGCTTAGCATAAAGAAACTTTGCAAAAAGAACACCACGTAAAACCACAACTTGTCATTTGTAAACTTCAGTTTTTGCTCAAATGAAATAAGCTACGAGGCGTTAACCAGTGAGCTTCAGAGGAGCCGGCAGGTGGATGTTGTTACCTTTGGACTGAGCCAGGCTAGCTGTATTAGCTAGCGTTATGCTAAGCTAAGCATTGAGACAACTCCTCACCGTTGAGTTTGAGCGTGGCGGTCGTCTTGGCGCTGGGACTCAGCCTGCAGGTGTACTCTCCTGCGTCCTCCATCCTCAGATCCTGGATGATCAGGATCCTCTTGCGTCCGTCGAGGATCTGCTCGTAGCGTCCTCCCTCCGGCAGCTCCTCGTCTCCTCGGAACCACGTGACCTCTGCGCCGGCCTTTGACACCTCGCAGATCATCTTGACGCTGTCGGTCTCGGTTCCCTCCACGTTGGACAGGTTCTTGGTGAACCGGGCCGCCTCCTCTGTGACCAGATGGAAACGGGTTAAATCTGCCCTGAGCCCTGACTCTCAGGCTTTAACCTTTAACTCATGTTTATAACCTGAAATAAATGAAGCTTCATGTCAAACACTTCTCTCCCCATTCATATTTATGTTTCTGCACATTTTATTCTTGTTTCTGTATATTTGTTTTGATATTTTATGAGAAAGCTCAAATCAAGTTATATTGAATTGAATCAATATTAATAAAATGGTGACCAAGTTCTGAGACGGTTATAAACTATTTGAATATTAATTAGTACCAGCGATTGATTTCTTTCTATTAATTTAGTTACACATCAGATTATTTCTAAGAAATTACAGGAAAATATAAAAGTGTTTTCCGAAAGTCTGGCAGTGTGAGGTTCTGTTCTGCTCTCCTCAAACACACCAGACCAGAGCTGCTGCTTCCATCAGCTGAACACTCTGATGAATGAAAGAGTCTCCCAAGAACACGATCAGAGCAGCAGAGCAGCATGTGTTGACCTCTGAAGTCTCTGGTCTCTCTGAATCTCTGTATAGGATTATGTTTATCGAGAGTGGGAGGTTCCTCACCGATGACCGTGAGCATGCCGGAGGTCTTGGAGGTCCTGGCGTCACACTCGTACTCGGCCTCGTCGTCGAACGCGGTCTTGTGGACGATGAGGATCCTCTGGATCCCCTTAGCCAGGATCTCGTACTTCTTTCCTTTCCTGATCTCGTTGCCGTCTTTGAACCAGCGAACCTGAACCACAGAAATATCACGTTTCATCGTCTGCGCCTTGTTAAAAGTCAAGCGGCGGCAGCAGAGGAAGCCGGATGCCGATTGGTCGGCTGGTTCTCACCTTGGCCGACTCGCAGGACACTTCACATTCAAACTTAGCGGATTCTTTCTCTTTGACCTCGACGTCCTGAAGAGGCTTCATGAACTCCACATGAGGCGCTGAGGACACATCAACAGGATTCATCATTGTTCTCCACTTTACTTGAAATAAATCTCTTTATTGTTCTTGTTGACATTAAAGTACGGAAGCTCAAGAGCGCCAAAGACCCTCTTAGATGTACGGAGGCTCAAAGATTTTTTTCATCTTTTTTTGATCATTAAAATAAACTTGATTCTCTGACTTGGTTTCTGATTCGTCTCCTTTAAGATAAACTGTGACTTTTGAGATCTGAACCAGAACTGAAGGTTCTGTGGAGGTTCTGGTTCTTACGTGTGACCTCCAGGAAGCAGGAGGTTTTGAAGTCTTTGGCGTCACATGTGTACATCTTGGCGTCGTCCGGCGAGCAGTCGTGGATCACCATCGCTCTCTTGCGTCCGTCGGCGATCATCTCGTACTTCTTGGTCTTTCTGATTTCCTGTCCGTCTCTGAACCAGCGGACCTCTGCGTTCTCTCTGGAAACTTCACACTCCAGCGTGGCGGTCGCTTCCTCCTCCACCGTCTGGTCCTCCAGAGGCTTGGAAAACTCCACCGCCGGCTCTGAAGCATCACAACACAAGAACACATTAGAAATAAACCAAGAGACTCACCGCGCCGCGTCGGCCCCGCCCACCTCGGCCCCGCCCGCCTCGGCCCGGCCGCTTCGGCCCCGCCCGCTTCGGCCCCGCCCACCTCGGCCCCGCCCGCCTCGGCCCGCCCGCTTCGGCCCCGCCCGCTTCGGCCCCGCCCGCCTCGGCCCCGCCCGCCCCGCCCGCGCTGCGTTCGAGCGCCTCACCTCTGACGATGAGCTGAGCCTGAGTCTGGAAGTCGGTGGAGGTCAGTTTGACTTCTCCGGCCTCCGACAGCGTGACCTCTCTGACCGTCAGAGTGTGAACCTTTCCTGCCACACGAGTCTTCACCTGTAAACATGAATATTGACTTTAATATTCAGATTGATCGGCTTATTGATCGCCTCGTATTTACATTACTGATTAATATGTCCACTGACGTCTTCACTTTACACTGAAAGAAAAACCAGTTCTGTTTGATAAATATCTTAAATAATGAATCAATAATCAATAAATGATTGACTACTTCTTCAAATGAATCACTAGTAATTACAGGTATTTATAAGTATTTACACTTTTCATTCTCATTGCTCATGAATTCTTGTTTTAATGTTGAAACATTTAATGTTTTTATTTAAAGGATTTAAATATAAAGAATCAACTTTCAACTGTTAAAAACATAAAGTCTCTCATCACTTGTCAGGTGGTTTAGCTGCAGGCTGATGCTAACATGCTAACATGCTAACTGTGGGTCCTTCTCCATAGAAGGAGCTGGACGTCTGTTTGTGTTCAAGACAACAGAAACCTATTTTTAACTGCAGCTACAACGCTGTAAAAAATACGTTAACACATTACAGTTCATCAAAGTTTCTCTTTCTGTTTCATTAAATAACTAAATATCACAAACGACATATGAATCTGCAGAAGAATCTATAAGATGAGAAGAAAACAAACTAATATATATTAGTTGTAGACATATTCATCCGTATATTAGTTTTTATACACACATATATACAGTATATATATGTGTTCTTTTTACATTTGTTACAGTGTGTAAACTGGATTTTCAGTAAACCTTTATATGAAGATACTTGTGTGTGTTTGGTTGTGAATAGTGTTTGCGTGTGAAGTATTTCGATATGGTCTGAACCGGTTCCTGTAGAAGCTGGACTCACCCGGTCACTGGCCTCCATCCTCTGCCCCCCCAGGAACCAGACCACCGCGATGCCTTCGTACGACAGCTCGCACTCGAAGGTCGCCGTCTCTCCGGCCGTCACCGTGACGTCCTTCAGAGGATGCAGCAGCCCGATGGAGCGAGCTGGAGGAGAAGAAGAAGAGGTGAACGGACCAGCATGCATCGGGTCTGAGAGTGGAGCTCCTCTAATCAGAGAGCAGCTTCTCACTTCAGATGAAGTCCACAGCGTCTAAAATGAACTCAGCAGCTGATTGGCTGAAGACTGAGAGAGACACTCAACACTGAAAGAGGTTTGATGGAACTGTGAAGTTAAAGACGAGATATGAAACTTTGAATTCATTAAGCGCCTTTCTGACTCCTATTAAAAATGGATTAAAGTTTTTTATTCATCTTCCAACATTTGAATAATAAAAATCTTTTGAACAAACTGAAATACATTTGTATTGACTCCAGAAGAAACTGAATGTATACGTCTGCATTAAATATCATTTTCTATCTCATAATCTGAGCTCACAGATCTGTCCGAGCTCGACACTTCACCAGAAATGAAATGGAAACTGTCTTTGAAGTATTTTTCTGAGCGAGGATCCGCTGTCTTAAAGGACGTCTGAGGTGTTCCTGTATTTCTCAGTATTCAGAGCTCTGAAGATGAGGCGATCAGCTCCGACGTCTGAAGCCTGATTGAACAGACGAAGGACTCACCTTTCACTCGCAGCTGAGCGGTGGATTTAGCGTTGGCTGCTGAGAAGTCGACTCCTCCGGCCATGTCTATGCGGACGTTATAGAGGATCAGCATGTGTTTGGTTCCTTCCTCCTTAATCTCAACATCCTGAAAGACAATAGTTCTGCATTAAAAGACTCGTCCAACAGAAGTATCTGATCCACGTGGTGCTAGTCAGAAACATACGGTACGTCTCATGTACATGAAGCCAGACTCACAGGACACTGAAGCAGAGCTTCTCCCTTCAGCTTCCAGTTCCCGTGGACGTCCGCTTCTGAAATCTCCGTCTCAAACTTGGCTGTTTCTTTCTCTGTGACCTCGACGCTGTACAACGGACGGATCACCTTGATGTCGCGCTCTGCAGGAAGAAGACCAGAAGACAAGAAACTCAGTAAGAGACAGAACTCTTCACCTCCATGTAGAAACCAACGACTCACCAGTCACGTCCCAAATAATCTCTGCTGCTCTGATCCTGTTGTTGAAGTCTCAGATGAACACCAAAACTCTGTCGTGTTGGGTTCGTAACGTTATCCGGAGTCTGTATTTACTTAAACGTCACACGCTAGCTGAATTAATCCGGTTAACGACAAGCAAACAACTTTTAAAATGCTTTTTTTCTGAGTAGTTTGGTTCGATCGATGCTAGCCGATGCTAACATCGTAGCTGCTCCATCAACACTCACAATAACCTGATCTAGGCTTAAAAAACGACATTGACCTTATTGTTTATTTCCATGGTTTCAGACGGTTGAAACACCTCAAGTCACACAATGCAGATTTGTTTCTATTTGTGTCTTTTCTTTGAGTTTGTACCAATGCAGAACAATGTGCTTTGTGTTTGTCTGAACATGTAACATGTGAAGAAGGGAGCATCTCTTACTTATCTAAGATCACGGTGGTTCTTTTTCAAACTCTGTTCGGTGTTTCACTCTGGGAATCGCCTCGGCGTGACCAACTATGGAAGCTCCAATGACACCACGTCTGTCAGTGACAGACAGGTCGACTGTGGGAGGGCCCCGCCCCTATTATCATTCTTCTTCTCGCTAGTGTGTACGACTGGCGGCAAGACTGCCGGAAGGAGCTCAAGTGCATTTATTAAATTGTACGTTTTTAATTTTAAATCTTACAAAGGGAATTTTTATAATTCATGTTTTTATTTTGTGAAAAATCCCACTTTTTAAATTAATATTACATTTTTTTTAAATATTTAATATTATTACACCATCAGACCGCCATTACACTTTTCCTCTCGCGCACCCCCTAGAGGCAGCTAAATGCGTTTTTACGCGGATGTACTCTTAGTAAACCACGTGTAAAATATTAATTTTTAATAAATATTTATTTAATTGTTGTCAAATTTGACCGTGTACCAGGTACTATGACTTCCTGCTGTGTTTTCGTTGTGTTTTCAAGCTCCTCAGTCCCAGCCATAGATAACTGCTGCATCTGTTGGCCAAAAGAAATCCAGGCGGAAATAAAAACCTTCTGTTTCAGTGTGTTGTAAACTCTATAGCTCAATGCCAGCAGCACTTACAGTGATTCTGACTGGTTGTGGAGACACTTCAGAGTGTTATCTTTCAATGACGACTAAAACCATACATGTACTCCCAATGGTTCAATAAGAGCTGTCAGTTTACTTTGGGTACGCATTGGATAGGCGTTTTAGGCAAATTTTACAGGAGTGATAAGAGGTTTTTAAGGCAGACGCTGGAAGTAAATCAGAGGCTGTGAAACACTGGATGTCACATTACTTCATATTCATGATCAAGTATCAGGAACTCTTGAGTGATATCTCTAAGTTTGACAGCCAAGAATCTTGCTGTTATTTTGATCCTTGGATTTACAAAGAATGATATTTAGACATTTGAGGCTGTGAAAAGCGTGACAATGTACCTTCAATGTTAAGGTTGGCTGTAGTTTTATCTGAACCACAGTCGCAGGAGTACTCTCCGATGTTGGCCTTCTCTGCCTTCCTGACCGTCAGGATGCGCTTCTTGCCGTCGGTGCTGATGGCGATGTTCTTGGAGGGAGTGATCTCCTTCCCGTCCTTCAGCCATTTGATGTCGGCGATGGATTTGCTCAGTTCACAGACCAGCTTCACCTCATCCTTCTCCACGGCAGTGTAGTTCTGCAGCTTGGTGGTGAAATACAGATCTCCCTCTGCAGAAAAAACAAGAACGTTTTCATGTTAAAAACCAGGAGGAAACCATCTGTAAATAAATCTGGTTGTTGACAAATTCTCTGAAGGGTTTTTCTGTTCTGTTCTTATCAAACATCCAATCTTTAGCATCAAAACTTAAACACTTCAGGTTCCTTCAAGAGCAGGGACTCATCTGGACTAAAGTGTGTAACCCAATACCTCGAGCTTTCTTACACGCCAAATCAGTTTGTAAAATAACTGAACATTGTGGACACAAGCTGAACAGGTTTTTGAGTTTCTGAAAAGCGACACTGACCGATCACGGTGAGCATGGCGGTCAGGGTCTTGTCCATGGCCTCCACTTTGATCATGGACGTGTCGTCGATGGTGACCTCCTTGAAGGCCAGCATGTGGACCTTTCCGTGATCGGACATGTGGACCACCTTGCTGGGGTGCAGACGGACGTCGTTTTTGTACCAGACCACCGGGATCTTGTCGTGAGAGAGTTCCACGCTGAACTCGGCCGTTTCGCGCTCCTTCACGGTCACGTCCTTAATGGGTTTGGCAAACTCCAGGCGAATACCTAAAATTAAGGGTTCATAATTATTTTCATAGTTTCTATTCATGAGGCATGAAGATGGACCAACAACAGGCCTGTGTTTCTCAGTAAATGTAGTGTATTAGAGTACAAACCACACATTTAGTTAAAACCCCCAAATTCCTGCTAAAAGCCTAAAAACATATTCATTACATTACATTACAGTCATTTAGCACAGTGATTCTCAACTGGTGGGTCGCGGACCCGTTTTCAGTGGGTCGCGGGCCTTTGCCTGACAAAAAAAATAAAAAAAGTTGTGATTTTATTTTGAAGGGCATTTTTTATGCAGCGGAATTATTATACGGGACTTGTTCAGCCGTGCAGGAAAAACACCGACCAATGCGTTGTGAATCACATCACGTGATGAAGCTCAGCCAATCAAATATGAGTATTCTGACAAGTTTCCTGACTCAGTGAGATGTTCACACACCGTGACACACGGGGAGAGACGAGGACACAGAGAGCAGAGCAGGACTGTTCAAGTGTGAAAGTCAAATCATAGGACGATCTCCAAAAGAGAGAAATGTCCAGAGAGACCAGAGTCATTCGACTCTGACTGGACAGACTCATAGAGGTGAATTCTTCAAACATTAATTTCTCTTTTTGGAAGATGAGAAAAATATAATATCGTGGCTTTTTCACTTCACCCTGAATGGACTGAATTTAAAGCTGCAGCGTAATTCAGTGAAAATAAGTTTTCTAAATTGAATTTCATTACGTAATTTATTTTATAATCCAGCTGTTATTTTACTTGAAATGAGAAGAACATGTATTCATGTATTTCTATGTATTAATTATCCATCCAGTTAACATTTAAAAATGAGAATAATATTTGTTAAAATATAATTGATGTGTACTTTCTTCATTTGATTTGACAGTTGTTGACTACACAGAGACGTTACTACTACTAGACGTCTTGAATATAGATATACCCAAATTATATATATTATAATTTGTGTCGTGGGTCCCGGCTTGTCATTAAGTGGTGATGGTGGGTCCCGCAGCCAGACCAGTTGAGAACCACTGATTTAGCAGACGCTTTTATCCAAAGCGACTTACAATTCAGAGTCCATCACATTTCTACACCGTAGGCACAACTACGGGAGCAGTTTTGGGGTTAAGTGTCTTGCTCAAGGACACATCGACATGCGACTAGCAGAGCCGGAGATTGAAAGACGGCCCTGCTATCCACTGAGCCACAGTCGCCCCAAACTTCAAACTTGTACATTTGGGTAAAAACACAAAAATTCGGATACAAACCCAATCATTTGGGAAAATAAAACAAAGACAGGGAGAGTTTTTAATATCATCATGAATGAACGAGACAAAACCTCACGTTGAGAGAATTTAAAATGTTCCTTAAGAGCTGTTGATGAAAACCACTTACCTTGTATGACGAGTTTGCCCGTTGTCCTCTTGTCCTCAGCTTCAAACATGTACTTTGCTTCGTCGTCGTAGGCGGCCAATCGGATCAACAGAACGAACATGTTTCCTTCCTGGATCATCTCGTACTTGTCGTCGCTCTGCAGCTCCTGGGAACCCTTCAGCCAGCGGAAAGTCTTCGGAGCTCTCGACAGCTCCAGCTCGAACCTCGCTTCGTCCTTCTCGTACACCTGAACGTCACTCAGCGACGTCAGGAAGTTCAGAGGAAGTTCTGAAGGGAAAAAACAACCAGGGGACGTTTTTACTTTGATTCAATACTCAGGTCAAGTCATAATCAGTCAAATAAATACTCAAATACAGGGGGAGAGGGCACTGTCCTGTAGATACTGTCCGTAATTACTGTGCCCGAAAAAGACAAAAACATCTTCTAACAAAACACAAAATCTGAAGCATATGAATGAAGTCTTATGAATAAAATATGTTTGAAGTATAAATCAGAGCTGTTTAGACTCAGTCTGAACTTGTGAAGCTTGTTGGGGTCCGAACACAGACTGAGAGAAAGTAAAGATGGCCGCTGAGGTTTCATGTTATTTGAGCTGCAAATTGGTTCATTTCATCATGAAAAGGGTGATTTTTTTAATAGATAGAACAAATCCCACGTCCTCCTAAACAATGAGCTGCTTAAAAGTCTTTGAAGTGAGACTGAGAGAAGATGAAGTAATGTTGGTTCACCTTTGACCTTCAGGTTAGCGGAACACTTGGCGTTGGCGGCGGTGTACGCCACCTCGCCGGTCATGGAGACCTTACAGTTGTACAGGATCAGTGTGTGTTTGCCGCCCTCCTCGACGAGGTCAACATCCTGTCAAAAGAACAAACAGCTGTTAATAACTTGGGAGAAGCTCACGCGTGGACATCATGACCGTGTAGCCGTTGGAGCTGCTCACAGAAGAAGGACTGAGGACTTCTCCGTTCAGCTTCCACTGGCCGTGGACGTCTTCCTCAGAGATCTCCACCTCGAAGCGAGCTGTCTCTCCGTCAAACAGCTCCATGCCATAAATCGGCCGGACGACCTTGATGTCCCGAGCTGGTGGAGAGAAAAGCAACGAAAAAGAAGACTTTAGATATAAAGTCGTGCGTCTCACCTCCAACTTCAGACAGAATTCGAAAAAGCGTTTCACCCCGTCTACCTTCGATGTTGATGTTGGCCGACGTCTTGTCTGTTCCACAGTCACATACGTATTTCCCTTTGTCGCTCTCTTCCACTTTCTTCAGGACCAGAGACCTGCGAGTTCCCTCCGACTTCATGACCACCATTTTGGAGGCGACGATCTCCTTCTCGCTGCGATACCAAAGGACAGGCACGTCTTTGCTGAGCTCGCAGTCCAGACTCACCTCGTCCTTCTCGGTGGCCGTGTAGTCCTGCAGCTTCACCACGAAGACGGCGTCGCCCTCTGGAACAAGAACCAGGACCCAGAGTCAGTTCGTCTGTCGGTTAACGTGTCTTTGCACACCAAGAAGAGGTTAAAGAAAGAGTTCTTTCAAGAGTTATATGCAGCAGATATTTGGAGGAAATGGAAACTTGGCTTTCTACAGGACTGATGTGTTTCAAGAACTAGAAGAAGAAACTATGGAAATGAAAGCCAAGCCAGTCAAACTGCTTCCTTCTTTTATTAGAATAGTTCATTCATTCCAGATATGAACTGTCTTTTTACAAGCTTGTAAAGGAATCAACAATGGAATCAATACAAGATGTTTGTTGCTGTAGTAGAAGAGAGGAGGAGGAGCGTTGTTACCTATGACAGTCAGCTTTGCCGTGGAGTAAATCCCTTTGGCCTCTGCCTTTACCTGGCAGGTATCGTCGAGAGTCAACATCCTCATTTCTAGAGTGTGTTTCTTTCCTTCCACGTGTGTGAGCACCGTTCGGCTCACGTGGAGTTTCACCTCGTTTCGGTACCACACCACCGGCACGTTGTCATGCGTCAGCTCGAGTTCAAACCGAACCGCTTCACCTTCTTTCACTGTTTGGTCCTGAAGCTGCTGCACAAATTTGAGCCTCATGCCTGAAATAAAGGAGGTCGGTGCACACAAACGGGGGTTCGTTGCCGTCAGACACTTTAAAGACACAAAACATGAAAAGACAGCGAACATGAAGTGTTTCTGTCGGCCTCTTACCTTCCACCGCCAGCTGAGCGGACGATTTGAGGCCCAAAGCCTCGATGGTGTACTGAGCCTCGTCGTCAAACTCACAGCTGTTTACGATCAGCATGTGTTTCATTCCATCATCGATTATTTCATATTTAGGGCTCGGGGTGACGATCTCCGCCTCCCTGAACCACATGACCTTTGACACCTCCTTGGTGACGGTGCATTCAAACTTGGCCTGTTTCTTTTCAGGCACAGAAACGTCCTTCAGCGGGACAACAAAGCCCATTTCGATCTCTGCGAGGTGCGAATAATTCTGCAGTTATTCACAACAGCAGAAACACAGCCGTCCCTTTTCTTACCGTACTCCCTCTGAAAGTCCTTCATTTTCCTGAGACCGACAGACGCAGCAGACAAAAGTACAAACAAAGTGTTATTCGTGACAGATTCTTACCTTTGACAGTGAGCATGGCGCTGGTGACGGCGTTCAGGGCCTGATAGGAGACTTCCCCGGCCTGATCCAGCTGGACGTGTTTCAACGTCAGGAAACGTTTCCTGCCTTCAGCTTTAATGTCGCAGCTCTGAGGAACAAAGAACAAAGAAATACTTGAGTTTCAGGACAAAAAACAAAGGATGTTCTTTGAGGTAAGTGAACGTTTCTGTCAGACCAGGTCCCTGTGAGATCTTACCGGAGACCTCATCAACACCTGTCCCCTCAGTTTCCATTCGCCGACTACATCGTCCTCAGATATTTCAGTGTCAAAGTTGGCCTCCTCCTTCTCGACCACCTCCACGCTGGAGAGAGGCTTCAGGATCTCAGCTTCACGCTCTGAAAAACCAGAAAGAGTCCGTCAACAGGAAACCCTCAACAGATGAAGAGAGACCCTTTGTAGGCCACATGGTTTCTCTAATGAGGATCTCCACCAACCTCCAAGTGTGAGTTTGGCTGTGTATCTGCGATCCTCCACCTCGATGGTGTACTCTGCGACGTCGTCGGGCTGACAGTTGTTGACGGTGAGTGTCATGTCCCGTCCGTCTTTGTGGACGTCCACCTTGTCAGAAGGAGTGAGCTCGTTGTCTCCTTTGAACCACTTCCAGTTGGGAGTGTCCTTGAACAGCTCACATTTGAACGTGGCCTTGGCCTTCGGTTTCACATGCTGGTCCCTCAGAGGCTTCACCAGCCAGTCTTTGATGATTTCTAAAGGACGGAGAGGTCAGTAAAGTGTTACAGGTCGCCTGGTTACAGAGGTTGAAAGGAGTAACGGTGGTCACATTTTAAAACCACGTCTGAATTAGACAGAAAAACATACAACAGTTAAATCAACGTTTTAAATCTGGAATCTTTTGAACTCTCAGATCCTTTATTTCGTTAACCGGAGAATCGAGCTCCACAGATTTAAAAAAAAGGTATTTTAGCTTTAAGACAAATCCATCCTCAAGGCTCATCTAAGAGTATGTTTAACTAAACGTAATAAACATGATCTGAGCGTTTAGGTACACGTTAATCGTGCAAATTTCGTGTTTTCTGAAGTATTTCCTAAATATTCGCCCTTGACAGCCAAGTACTCCTTCCAGAAAGGAAGAGGGGCTTATCGCCATAGATACGACATCAACCATGACAGAAAGAACCACTATTACTTCCTTGAACCTGTTGTAGAAGTTCCAGATACTCTGGAATATGAGACTCAACACGTGTTAACGTTAGCTAGCTGACATGTTAACATGAACTAGCTTGTTTTTCCTGACACCATCGTTGTAAAAAATGTAACCGGATAACATTATCTACTGAATCTTTGTCTTCACTTGGTTGTCAGCTCTAAGAGTGATTAGGACTTATTGTGTTGCCATAAATGGTAAAATGATGGACCCGGTGGAAATTGAAATCATTCTGGCTAGTGCAGCTTCTAGTGTATGATTCATGACCTTCATTCAGGCATTGTATTGACTAAGCTTAGGGGACATACACCTGGTGTTCAGTTTAAGACAAATCCATCCTCAAGGCTCATCTCTCCTTCCTCCTGCTGACAGCTTACCAATCACTTTGACGTTGGTTGTGGTCTTGATGTCTTCCTGTCCGTCCACCTCACATGTGTAGGCGCCGGCGTCTTCCTCCGTGGCATTCTGGACGGTCACGGAGTGCTGCAAGCCGATGATATTAATGGAAATTTTTCCGGCCTGTTTCTTCAGGAGGGCGCCGTTACGTTTCCAGGTCACATCTCTCTCTTTGTTCAGCTCACAGGTCAGATACATGGGCTGACTCTTAATACAGGTAGTCTCTGGTTCCAGCTCTTTCAGCCATTTCACAGGCAGCTCTGTACAAAGATGAACGTCATTTAAAGAACAGTGTTGGCTCTACAATAAAAGCTGGGTATCATTCAGTGTCCTCCATACCTGACTTTAAGAACGTTTTGATGCCAACAAAATAATTAATTTAAACAGGAAATACTTTTCTTTCTTAATGTCGTGACAATGTTTGTGTTGGATAGTTTACCTTCAACAATGAGCTTGGCTGTGCATGATATTTCCTTGCCGGCGTTCTTGGCTACACAGGTGTATTCACCGGTGTCGGCCAGCTGCACATCAATAATGTTCAGCTTGCGATCTTTGCCGTCAGAGGTGAACTTGTGTTTGGGATCCTCGCGGAGGTTGCTGCCGTCTTTCATCCACGAGGCGATGGTGGTGGAGGGCGAGACCTCACACTCGAACACGGCAGACGAGCCGATGGACTCGGCTTCCTGCAGCACGATGTCCTGAATCTTCTTGATGAACTTCAGGGGTACGGCTTTGAGTTTGAATCCCGCGAAGGGTTCCTCTGGTGGCGACGGGCCCTTTCCACCGGGCTTCAGGCCGCGGCCCCTTCCACCGTCACCAGGAGACGGGGTCTGTCTCACTGCAACGCCACATAGAAAAACTCATCAAGTTAGTTTCAGATATGATGGAGAGGGAAGAAGAATCAGACATTGGACGATGGGATGTCTTTAAGACCTACCGTGAATTCAGTCATTCAGTCGAAGTACATTAAAGAAACGTCTGTTTCAAGCCAACAGTGTTAGAATAAACAATTCTGTACAGACTGTGAGTCATGCAGAGGCACTCTTTATGAGCGTCCAACAGGATTCTTTGAAGAACGTCACAGACAACAAACCACACAACAGAGAGAAAGATGTCGAACATAGATAGATTACACTTCAGCTGTGTGACTGAAGAAGAAGTAAAGATCTCTTTCCTTTGAGTCTTAGTTGAGTCAACATCTATCAGAGGTCCTAGAATAAAGTGTCAACATCAAGGCCAAATTTTCTACCTATTACGAATACTGGTGTGCTGATGTCAAACAAAAGCAGCACTCCTATTGGCTGGAATGTAAAACTCCCTGTTGAAAAGATCTGGGTATCAAAATTTGAGTTTTGGTATTGACACATACGATACGTTTACTTAGTTCTCCACAAGAACTTTGCCTGAATAGCAACAAGATTAGAAGTCTGCTCGAGGTTTGATACCCAGCCCTTTAGTTTCTTGTAATCTTTCGAGCCAAGATTAAAAGCTAAACACAAAACATCTGGTTATGTTTAAACAGGACAAGACAATAACACTCATGAAGGGAGCGAGTGAAGAAGCTTCAGACGTTACGTCGCACAAAGAGTAAACCGTTAGTACACATGAGCTCTAACTGAATTCATACCCCCAAGTCCTCGTCCTCTGCCTTTTGGTGGCTCCTCGGTCGGTTTTCCATCTGGGCAAGAAACAATAAGATGAGTTTTAAGTGTCTCTATTTGAGATTGTTGTTGGACAGAAACCAAGATGAAGATTTAAAGGATGCTACCATGATAAATCAAACACAGGTTCACATGAGAACATTGAGGGGACATCACACAGATGAAGAGGATGAAGATGGAGAGAAATCTCTGATAAACAGATGAATTATGAGACAAGATGGAAGACAAAGCAGAGGACTAAAAGTATTGTAGTGTAGTGAATAAGATGAACACGGGTGAAGAACAATACTCAACACTTGATGTGGACACATTTGAGGACAGACACACGATGGACAACATGAGATCATCTCAGTAGACGGACAGATGGACATATGAGCTTGAGATGAACTGATTAAACAAAGGATGTGATGAAGATTAGATGAGTCTCTTGAGATGGATGGATGATGAGGGGGGATCCAGAGTCATCAGATGAGGAGTTTTGCCGGCCCTCGTCTCACCTCGTTTGCCGACGGGCATTCCTGGAGTCTCCAATGCCCCATCGACCCCTTCACCTTCCCAGTCATCAGCGGGAACCAGCTCCCAGCCCCAGGCCTCCTCCTCTTCTTCCTCTTCTTCAGCCTCGTCTTCAAACACCTCCTCTTCTGGCTGGGTGGGCACCTTCTTCAACTGCACGGCTCCAGGAGAAACCTCCTTCACCAGGGGGATCCAAACCCTCCCAGGCGGCTCTGGTTGAGGAGCCTCCTCTGGTGATGGCTTCTTCGGGACCTTTTTAAGGGTCACAGAGTCTTTTGGTGAAACTGTTTCGGGAATCTGTTTGACTTTTTCAACACTTGGCGTCTTCTTGGTGGGGACGTGCTCAAAGTCTTTAGGTTTATCAACTTTTGGCGACGGAGTCTTCTTCAGCTCGACCCTCTTCAGCTGCTCGATAGGTTTAAAGGGCTTTTCTTCTTCTACCTTGTCTTTAGACACTCTGGGCAAAGGAGTCTTTTTGAGTTCGACACCTTTCTTGCGGGTATCGGTTTGTTTTAGTGGGATCTCTTTCTCTGCTGGTTTCTTTCCTGGTGGACTGGGCTTCTTGGGTGGAACAGCTGGCTTGTCTTTCTCCTGAGGTGTCTCATACTCTTTTTTAGGCATTGCAGTCTTTTCAACTTCCCTAAGAGGTTCTTTAAGAGTTTCATCTCTTGGAGTTCGACTGGGTAGCTTTGTTTTCTCTTCTTCTGGCTTTTCTTCAGGCTTAGAGACTTTGGTGAAATGCTTTAACATGACCTGCTCTTTTTCTTTCTCTGGTGTGGAAATAACTTTAGGTTTTCTGCGAAGCTTGTCAGCAGCTGAAGGTTCCTCATCTTTTGGTACCCAATCAGTCTTTTCCCTCTGCTGGATCTCCTTCTGGTCTTTGCTGGCGTCAGGAGTTACCTCTGGAGTCGTCACCGGAGCATCTACATCTTTTCTGTGTTTTATAGCAGAGGTTGTTTGGTCTCTCTGTGGTGTCTCAGCTCTCTTGAATGGAGTGCGTTGAGTATCTGTTGTTGCCTCACCTTCTTTCTCAGCTTTCTCAGGTTCAGCTCTTTCGGGTTTCTCTGGTTTTTCAAATGGTTTTTCAAATGGTTTCAGTGTCACAACTTCTTGCTCCTCATCTTTCATTGGCAACTTCTTTATTTTCTTTTTTGTTAAATCTGGTTCAGGTTTTTCGCTTTTTGGCATTTTAGGGGTTCTTATCCATCTTGATTTCTCAACTTCTGCCTCCAGATTTTCAGGTTCCTCCATATGACCCAGATCGGAAGCCTCTTCAGCTGCAGTGAAGACTCGTTCTGTTCTTCCAAGTGTTAAAACCTCTCGATCCGTTCTATGGCGAAGCTTCTGAACGGACATTTCTGTGTCGTAATGCCTCGTCACTTCAACTTTTTGAGTGATGACTTCCTTATCTGGCTCTTTGGGCTTCGTTGGAACCTTTTTTAGTTTGATCTTCTGTGGTTCTTCTGGTTTCCCTGACTTTTCAAATGGTTTTAGTTTGGTTGAGTCTTTCTGCTCATCTGCCTTTGGCAGTTTCGTTATTTTCTTCTTTTCTAACTTTGGAACCTCAGGTTCTTCCTCTTTCTGTGGTTTTGGGGTTCTTGTCCATGCTTTTTTCTCTATTTTCTGTACAACTTCAACCTTTTCAGCTTCTTCAAAATAGCCTAGCTGAGCCGTCTGCTCCTCTGCAGTGAAGACTCGCTCAGTTCTTCCCAAAGTTATTATCTCTCGATCTTCTCTGTCATGAAGTTCATGAACCGCTAGTTCTTCGTCTTGAAGCCTCGTCACTTCGGATTTTTGAGTTTCGACTTGTTTCTCAGCTTCTGGAGCTTTCATTGGAACCGTTTTCAGCTTAATGACCTCTGGTTCTGGTTCCTTCTCTTTGGGGACTCTGGTGAACAGGGTCTTCTTCTTCGGCGATTCGTAGGTTTTTGTCTCTTGAACTGGGATCTTACCCATTTGTGTAAGAGGTGGTGCTGTGTTTGAGGCAGTAGATACACTTTTATAACATTCACATAGAGATATACAGGAAACACAACACCTGACACTTTTACAACACAGGATTCACACACATTAAACATGTATATAAAAAAAGAGATATCTTTGTTGTTTATGAGAGAATCTCTAACATAGCAATGTGGATCAATCAAATAAAGAAGCTCCTATTTGTATACCTTTAGTTGGTCCAGGAGCTGAAACTGGTTCCTTGTCTGCAAGAATTTAAATAAGATCAAGATAAGTTTACACAATGCAAACCAAAGAAGAGGTTGATTTATTTTTGACAGAAACACTTGAGTTAAGAAAGATTGGCATGCGTTGGTTTCTTGTTTCCAGAATTATTTCCACTTAAAGAAAGCTATGGATGCAATGACGTCATCAGGTGTTCAACAGGAAGTTACATGGTAGCGTGAAAGTAACTCCAGATGCACCAAGAGATGTTTTAAAAAGCATTTCAATGGTTATTTGGCCTCATTCAACAGACACTGTTAATATGAAATACTTGGATTGGATTAGAGAACGTAAAACAGAGTTCAGTTTATACAAACAGACCAGCAGACTCAGACATAACTGGATATTGATTGCATTTCTTAGATCAAAGCTCAGATTGCTTTGTATGAAGAGGCGGTTGTAAGAAATCCTTCAAAGCGGGAGACAAACAGAAGAGAGCAACATAAATGAAAGCTACAGAAGACATGTTACCTTCAGGCGGAGACATTTCCTCTGAAACAGGAGAGGGTTCAGCCTTTTGGACTATTGGAGACGGTTTCTTCACCACCG
This sequence comes from Melanostigma gelatinosum, assembly GCF_949748355.1. Classification (NCBI taxonomy): domain Eukaryota; kingdom Metazoa; phylum Chordata; class Actinopteri; order Perciformes; family Zoarcidae; genus Melanostigma; species Melanostigma gelatinosum. The sequence continues at coordinate 27,335,474 of NC_136643.1, forward strand.
GAGCGACATGAGCTACAAGAACGCCAACTTGATTAAATGACTGGCAAAGATCTGACGAACAAGCAACTGACAGATACTTAAAGAAAACAGAGACAATTTCAAGAGTTCGGACCAACAGATTTCTTTGAGGCCTGACAAACAGGAAGTTAAACAACAGATATGACAAACAGAATGAAGTACCTGCAGGAGGTACAACTTCTTCTGCTGGAGGTTTTGGTGTTGGTTTTGTTGTTAGTTTCTTTTCTTCTGGAGGAGACACTTAGTACAAGAAGGTCACCAAAGTTCACGACCAAGAGAAGACATTCAAATAGATTAAAGATGTTAAGAGAACCAGACAACATGGAGGGTTTCTATCTTCAAACACACAACACAAACAGGACAGTGTGTTTAAGTTACACAGAACAAAGTGAAAGAAGTACCTGCAGGAGCAGCAGGAGGTGAAGGTTTTGATGCTGGTGCAGCTGGTTTCTTCTCCTCTGGACGAGACACTTTAAATACAAGATGCCAAGATCACGACCAAGACAACAACATGGTCAATGAAGAGAGACAGACTGAGGACACAGTAGACAGCAAGTGCAAGAGCAACTAGATAAAAGCCAGAAGAGAAAACAAACAGACATTTACTTTACAACAACATACAGTAAAGACCAAGTGAAGAAACTACCTGCAGGAGGAGCTACTTTCTCTGCAGGAGCAGGAGGAAGAGGTGAAGGCTTTGGTTTTGGTGCAAAGGGTTTATTCTCCTCAGGGGGAGAAACTTTGGGAATACAAGATGCCAAAGTCACGACCAAGAAAACAAGATATAACGAGTGACACGGAAAGTTACAAATATGGCAACCCGAAGACAAGTGAGACAATAAGAACACAAACAATGGACAAACAGAAAAACAACATGGCTGACTCTTGATGAGCCAATGAAGAAGAGGAAAGAACAAAGTGAACTGAATACCTGCAGGAGGAGCTGCTGTGGCTGCAGCAGCAGGAGGTGAAAGCTTTGGTGCTGGTGCAGCTGGTTTCTTCTCCTCTGGAGGAGACTCTTTAAAATACAAGATCCAAGATGACGACCAAGACAACTACATGGTCAACCAAGACTTAGTAGAGACAAAAGATGATTTAGACATGAATTAACAGCACAAACAAGAACAAGAAGATGTGAAAGAACTTCAGCTGATGAAGGAAAAACAAAAACTCAAGAATGAAAGATGTTAATAGACCAAAAAGGGTTTATACCTGGTGGAGTGTTAACATAAAGAACATGTTTCAAAGACAATAGACGAAGACAGATTATTGTGAAGATTAGTGTTAAAAGTTTTGTTTTTGTCATTGAAGATGGAAGATGTTAAAGTGACATTGAAATCTTTAAAAGAGGGGTTGATCTCATGACGATCAGGAGCCTAATCGGCTCTATTAAGAAAGAATACCTTTCTGAAGAGTTTGTTGTTGACTCTCCTGTGTTCCCTTCTTTGCTTTCTTGTCATCTTCTCTTATTGATGGAGGTTTAACTGGAGAGGTTCTTCCTTCTTCAGGTGAATTCACCTCAGGGGTGATCACCTTTTGTGCCGGAGAAGCCAGCTTCTTGGAAGGAAGAGTTTCTTCTTCAGGGGTTGGAGCTTTCTTCTGTGGTGGTACTTGAGATCTTTTAGTTGGAGCAACTTTGCCTTTAGTGATGGGTTTCTTGGGTGGAGTCACTTCTTTAGGGAGGAAGTCTTCTTCAGGAGCAACAACAGCTTTGTGAAGGGCAGGAGAGGCTTTCTTAGGAGGCAGAACCGGTTCTTTTGGCGGTGAAATGTCTTCCTCAGAACAGACCATTTTCTCAGCTGAAGGAATTCGTGCTGGTATCGATCTTGTTTCTGGGACAAGTTCTTCTTCGGAGGAGGATGATACTTCTTCCAACACAGGAGTTGGTTTCTCCAGAGGTACGATGCCTTTAACATACATTTCTCCTGCTGCTTTGGAAGATTTCATGATTGTAGACTCCATCATTTTAGGGATTATTACTTCTTTTTTGGGAGGAAGTTCTTTTATAGGATAAGAAAGAGTGTTTTTGGGAGGAGTTTCTGGTAAATCTTCTGGTGTACGAGCTATCAATCTTACAGATCGAACATCTTCCTCTTCAACAGAGTGAGCTTGCTTAAAAAGAGAGACATCTTCATGCACTCTAGACTTCTCTTGTGCAGTGATTTCTTTAGATGTAGAAGAGATTTTATGTTGAACAAGATCCTCTGTTGGAGAGACGGTTTCTTCTTCATCATGAAGTACCAACACAATTGATTCAGTAATGTCTCTCTGCTCGGTGTAAGTTGAAGGAATTTCAGCTTCCACATGTTTATTTTCTTGAGAGGTTTTCTTGATAGCCAGTAACTCTTTTTGGGATGTGAACCCAGAATCTGGAGGAGGAAGTACTTTCTTCGTGCGACGAGTCATTTCCGGTGGAGGTGTGACATCTCTGTTTGATGGAAGAAGGTTGGCTTCCTTCAGAGGTGGAGAGACGGACCTCAAAGACAATACTTCTCTCCGGTCCACTGCTTTGTCTTCTGGAAAGTCTTCTTCATCATGAGGTTGAATTTTCTCCAGTTCAGCCTCATGTTCAGTGTATTCTGGCTCAATGTCCTCCGGTGGCTCGGTGTCTTCAACCTGCTGAACTTCACAGAACCATGTAGAAACCTCCTCCTCTTCCTTTGCAGAAACCATTTGTTGTCTTATCATTTCTTCTTTAACAATTGACACCCTGACCTCTGCTCCCCTTTCATATCTCCTGACTTCCTGTTGCTGGTGTCCAACTCCTTCTGGCTGAGGAATCTTCTCTCCAACACCCGTCTTTAGAGACGACATCCTGCTGTCTTCAAGCACTACGGTTGTTTGCTTAAGATCAGTCTTCGGGGGAACTGGAATAAGTTTAAGAAGATTGAAGATTTGCACCATGGAGCGGTGGCCAAGAGGAAACACAAGACAAAAACCATCAAGACACAAAATCCCAGATTTCAGTGTGAGCCTCATTTTTAACTAATCTGTATGTATTATGAATCACTACCTCTCGGCTGTGGTGCTTCTTTAGACTGGACTAATACTTTTCCAGAAGGAATAATCTCATCTGGTTTCAGAGACAAATAAGTGTCAGTCAGTGTTTGACATTTGTGTTTTCTAAAAGCACCTGAGAAAGATGAAGCATACGTTTGATGGGTGTTTCTGCCTTCAGCTGTGTGTGTTTTAGCTAGTGCTGTTGTTTCCTGTGGTATTTCCCTCTGTTCTACTATTTGGTGATTGTTGTGATGTAGTGAACAGACAACACACACAACAGCTCAGACATCAGGACAAAACCTCTGAGGATTTAGCTCAATAGCTCAGAATTAAATATTTAGATTGTGAGTTAAAAGATCAAGAAGTGGAAGGATTAGTTCAACAAGATTTTCAGACGTATCTACCTGGTTGTGGAGGCTTTTTTGTTTCTGTTACCCTCTTTGGCGTTTCTGAAACCTTCTTTGGTTCTTCTGAAACCTTCTTTGGCTCTACTAAAACCTTCTTTGGTTCAACTAAAACCTTCTTTGGTTCTTCTGAAACCTTCTTTGGCTCTACTACAACCTTCTTTGGTTCTTCTGAAACCTTCTTTAGTTCTACTAAAACCTTTGGTTCTTCTGAAACCTTCTTTGGCTCGACTAAAACCTTCTTTGGTTCTTCTGAAACCTTATTTGGCTCTTCTGGAACCCTCTTTGGTGCTTCAGGAACCCGCTGTGTTTCTTCTCGTACTTTCTTCTTGGGTTCTTCTGGTACCCTCTTCAGTGTTTCTGAAACCTTCTTTGGCACCTCAGCGACCCTCTTTGTTTCTTCCAGAACCTTCTTGGGTTCTTCTGGTTTTGGTTCAGACCTCGGTGCTTCTGGTTCAGGTTTACCAGCCAGCATATGAGGTTTTCTTTCAGGTTCAGACATCTTCGGTTCTGAGACAACTTTGAAGAACATTTATGTATAACATGATTATCTCGTTAAACATAATTTGAAAAGTCAAACCCAAAGGTGTCGCACTCTAACGAGTGCTTAGCATGTGTAAAGATATTCCTAGAAGATAAACAGACAGAAAACATAAGAATAAAGAAACCTGATAAGAGCATCGTTTTAGTACCTTTAGGTGGAACAGCTTCAGACTTGGGTGGAGTAGCTTGTGGTGCTGATGGACGAACTACAGGCTCCTCTGGTCTGGGTTCATCTCGCACTGAAGAGAACATTATGGATTGTTTAACCTACAGTTGATGAAAGATCACGAGAGGACAACTGAAGACTTGAAGTCACCGATCAATACCTTTAGCTGGAGGACGTTCCGGTGCTGAGGGAGGAACCTTGGTTGCTGCTGGCTGAACTACAGGTTCTTCTGGTTTTGGTGGTTCTGTTGCTTTAAAGAACATTGAACATGTTCAGTAACCTGCTGTAAAACCACTGAGGCTTCAACAGTACAACCCACTCTGACCAGACTGGTTTGCATCACATGACATCACGAATCAAAGATGAGACACTTCAGTTCTCTGATGGTTTGACTCCAGCTGGCAACATTAAGAAGTGTAGTATCATAAGATTATTGTCAGAACAAGGTGAGGGCCTCGTTATTGATACTCTACTCTACAGTCAGATACTAAGACAAGGTGTGAAGAGGTTAGTAGAAGAACATCAAGAACAATCAAGACTTACACAAACCTGTTAGAAACCACTGCAACGTGAACCACAAAGACAAACACACAGTGTAGAACACAAAGTCTTCCAGTTGAACCACCCTACCTGTCTCTTTGGGGGTGCCCGCTTTTCTCTTTGCAGGTTCAGTTTCAGGCTTCGTTTTCGGCTCTTTCATCTCAGGAACCTTCTGTTTCTGAGGAGCCACTTTAGGCTCAAGAGGAACCATTTCAGTCTTTGGTGGACGAGGTTCAGGTGCCACCTTTCTGGGAACCATCACTTGATCTTGTTCGGGTTCGACGTAAACTGAAGGTTCTTCAAGGTTAACAGAGAAATATTACTGTGAGTCAACAAGAGGCTTCAAGAGTCAAAGAGGTGAAAGAAGGAGAAGATGACTCAGCAAGACAGAAACAGACGTGACAGACAGAAAGAAGCTCTGAGTGAGTTTAGACAACATGAAGTCAAACAGACAGGAAGAGGAACACGAAGCTAAAGAACAAGATATCAAAGAAAAAGGATTTTATGATTTATGATAGAGAGATTTCTCTCTCTATATATAAAGTATGCATAAATACTGCTGTTATAAATCAACATCTATAAAAGATATAAAAGTAATCATCGGATTTACCCAAAGAATAAAAAATAAAACTCTGCAACTGTCGTGAAAATTGTCTGATGAAGAGTGAAGAATGTGAGCCGATAGAGACTCTGTGAGATCAAGAACAAAGGAAACCATCAAGGAGTAATAAAATACTTTGATATGAACGTTACCTTCTGGAGCTTCTTCTTCTCTCTGAGCGCCGATCATCTCCTCACGAAGCAGCTTCTTTACTTCAGGCTCTTTAAAATATTATCACCAAGAATCTGTCATCACTTTAGCTCTTTAAGAGGACTGCAAGAACAAAACAGGAAGTACATGAAGGACAAACAGGAAGTGGTGAAAAGATACCTGTGACTGGAGGTGGAGCTACAGGTTTCTCCTCTGGTCTCATATAAACCTCAGGAACTTGGAAGATGAAGAAAGTTCACGTTAAAAGTGTGAAGGCCAAGCTCTACTTTCTAGTGAACACAAAGCTCTGCTGAGGGTTAATACTAGCGTAAGAACAAGAGGAAGAAGACATGAAGAAGACATGAAGAAGAAGACAGACGAGACTAACAGAAGATCTACAGCAAATCAGCAAAGAGAAGCTTATAGAAGCATTAAAAGAGAAACAAACATGGCGGCTAACAGATGTGAGATCAGCGGCTCGGTAGGGTTTGTACCTGCAGGGACTTCTTCTCTCATCTGGACCTGAGTCCTCTCTACTGTTTCTCCAACAGCTTCTCTCTCTTCTGCTAAAGGAAGAAAAGTCAACTTAGACGTGAGAGACCCGAGAGTCGCCTCTGATTAAAGGAAGGAGGTTCACAGCAAACCAACGACATTCACGAGGAAACAAGGAGACGAGATGAGTGAAGAACAAACACCTGAGGATGGAGGATTATGAGGTAGAAGAAGAAGAAGAGGGTTGATACCTGAGACGAGAGAGACTCTTCTTCTACATCCGTAGAGACCAATCAGAGAGCTTCTAACAATCTTCTTCTGAATAAAGTGAACTTTCATTTATTTCACTTCTGGGATCAAAGGTTTGAGATAAGAACTCACAAAACCGGCTTTAATCTCAAACATTTATTTAAAAGAAGACTTTTTGATTTAAACTCAAGGAATTATGAGAATAAAATCTGAAAATGTAAAACATCAAAGTTAGAAATCAGACTCTCTTTTCAACATTTCATTTTTAAGTTAAAAATCTGATTCAGATTTTTAACTTTGACTCAGAACTGAAATCTCTGAAATAAAAGTCTGGATTCAGATTAATTTCAGATTTGAATTTAATTATTTTCATTTTAATCTCACAATTCTGCCTTGAATTTAAAAAATAATTTCTTTAATCTTAGAATTAAATCTTGACTAATTGAGACTTCCTTCATCTGAATCCTTTCATCTCAAAGTGTTTCACTTCATCTCTGAGAATAATGTGATTTATTGACCTTTGACATTAAAACCAGAGTTCACACTAAACCTGGTGAATTTAATGTGATGATTTAAATCCTCTTCTGCTGACGAAGTTCAATCTTCACACGTTGAAGAACGACGTCTGAATGAATATGAAACGAGTTGAAAACTATCACACGGTTATTGAGGATCAGGACGAGGAGGATGAAGGTTTTAGGACGGTGATTCACTCAAATGACGAGTTAATGAAGTTTAAAGTTAGTCCTGATGTCTTTAAACTGTTTGTACCTTTACGTTTAGTACTACTAGACTCACCTCGAACGAACAGAGAAGCTGCTTCTGGAACAAGAAGCGACGAGTCTGTGACGTCTGAAGGTTCATAAACACAACTTCAATCAGCTCATATTGATTTAATAGGACTAATATTACCGGTAAGTTAGTGATTCAAACGTGTTGAGTTTGAATGTAACACTTAGTTTATTAAAGTACTCACCCTGAGGAACCTTCCCTAACTCAAAGTCTGTGAAGGAACAAGTGGACATGAGATTAGCTCCGAGCGAAGACAAGCTTCACTAACGTGCTCTAAAGGAATCAAAGTATGGACCTTTGTCTGACAGGTGAAGCTCAGCGGAGCTCCGAGCTTCTCCCATCGGCTCCAGACGGGCGACCACCGAGTAAACGCCTGACGAGACATTCATCATGCTCATATTCATAATGCTCATCATATTGATGATGCTCATCATATTAATGATGTTCAGATTAGAGCCTGAGTGTAACGTCAAATATGAGTCAAATATGTGAAAAATATGTGAAAATTGAGTTCAATATTTGAAAAATATGTGAAATACAAATAACATAAACATGCGAAAAATACGTAAAAAATATTTGAGAGAAAAAGTTAGTAAAATGTCAGAAAAGATATGTAAAATAAATAGTTAGTACAGATGAGTAAAATATGTCCCAAAAAAAAAAGTTTACAATGTTAAAGATATCAGATTTCTTTAAATAATTAGTAAAACGTGTCTTTAGTCAGACTTTCTATTGCTTTTCTGTACATCTCTGTACGTTTGTAAATAATAAACACCATATAAATACAAAGTCCAGCGTCTGACCTTCGTCCTCGGCCGTCACATTACGGATGGTCATAAAGTGACGTCGGCCGTCGGTCTTGAAGTTATATTTGGGGCTCTCTCTGAACTCCCATGAGTCTTTGTACCACGCGACGGTGGCGTCGTCGAAGGACACCTCGCACTCGAAGGTGGCGCCGTGGCGTTCGCTGACCTCGATGCTTTGGATGCGTTTCGTGAACTGAATTTGTTCGGCTAAAAGCAGACGATCAGAGTCACCGTCTGACTTCACAACATGAGACTCATGTTACATTGATTGGATGTGATATATGTAAAGTATTAATATTAATACGATATAAAAGTATCGAGAGCCGGCGAATATAAAAGAAACACAGAACACAAAGAGAACCAGCAGGTTCTAAGAGGTCAGTTCTTGGTGTTAGTCTGGAGGACTCACCGGTCTTGGAAGCAGCTCCTGATAAAGACATGAAGACATAAAGGAGTCGGACATGAGGACACGTTACAGACGGACAGACAGCGTCCGTCGGACCGGACAGGAAACGGCGGCGCTCGGACTGACCTGTGACGGTGAGCTTGGCGTTGGATATGTGAGCGCCACACACCACGCGGTAGTTGCCCTGGTCTTTGACCTGGCAGTTCTTGATGAGCAGAGTGTGGTGCTCGCCGACGCTGCTGATGTCGTACTTGTCGCCAGCGTCCAGTTTCTGGGTGCCTTTGTACCAGGTGAGGGTGATCTCCGGGTAGTTGATCCGGATCTGGCACTCGAAGGTGGCGCCCTGGTTCTCGGTCGTAGTCTGGTCACTGATGTCCTCGATCACAGAGACGGGCTGAGGATTCAGAACCTGGTTTAAACTCTGGTGGAGACTAAAGTGTTTGTCATATGTAACCCTGAAACAGTTTCTCCAGAGGAGGAGTCTGTTAAAGGGCCGTGCTTGGATTTTACCAAGAACACCAGAAATTCACACAAAATTCAAAATGGCCGACTTCCTGTTGGGTTTAGAGCAAGGTCTAGTCCCAATATTCCCCCTAAGACCTTAAACCCTGAACCCTCAGGGAATTACTGAGGTCACCTGGTAAGTGGTTGAGTGTGAGAGACTTTAGGGCTTCAAATGGTGTGAATACCAGTGGTGGGCCGTCAGGACTTGAAATGATTCTTTATGTTTGTGAGGATCCAGGATCCGGTTCATGGACTGAATGTTAACTCCTGGTTCAGTGTTTGACTGGTTGTAGTCGGTTACCTCTGTGGCGGCGCGTCCCTCCAGCTGCTGGATGAGTTTGGCCATGTCCTCCTCTTCAACCCGGCCGCCGTGCTCCACCTCCTGCAGCGGGAAAAAACCCACATTAGCTTACGATGTTAGCTTACGATGTTAGCTTACCACGTTACGACGTTAGCTTACAACGTTAGCTTACAACGGTAGCCCCAGTCATTGTGGTTAATCTCCTGTGATGGAGGAACAGTGAACCCTGTTCTCTTTCTCTCTGAGAGTCACATGAATAGATGGATACCACACTCATACAGCCAGCTGGTTAGCTTAGCATAAAGACTGGAAACAGGAGGAAACAGTTAGCTCTGTGTAAGTTTTTTTTAAGTCTAGATGGACTCAATAACGTCTGATCAGAACTCATTAATACTCTCTCACCACTTTTGTGGTCTCTGTCTCCTCCTCCCTCTTGAGGAACTCGACGGCCTGCAGGATGGTGCGGAAGTCGTGGATGCCATGCTCATTAAGGATCCTCTCGTAATCTTTGGGGTCCTGACCTCTGAGCAACTCCACGATATTGAGGTCTCCTTCTTTCTTTGGACTCTTCTGCTTGGAGGGAGTCCTGACAAAAGCACACAATCAGAGCAGGTATTTCAATCGATCTGTCCGCAACGTCCAAGAGTCAAATAAAGAAATCCGTCTCACCTCTTCAGCCTCGTCCTCATGTCTCCGACTCCCGCCGCCGCTTCCTTCTTGGTGACCTCCATCTCTGCGCCGCACTCGATCTCTCCATGTGTGCTGGTGGCGACGCACCTGTAGAGGCCGGAGTCTGACTTGGTGACCTCTCTGATCTCCATCTTGGCGTCTTGGCCCTTGTGCACGATGGAGATGCGACCACCGGGCGTGATCTGCCTCCACTTCCCCTTCATCCACTTCACACTGGGGATCGGGTCGCCTCCGATCTTGGCGATGAAGGTTGCGGTGCCCTCTGCAAAGAAAGAATAAGAAGACAAGAAACTTCACGTGGGATCTGACAGAAGCGTCATCTGTCCTACGGTTCAGATCAGTTCAGAGTCCTCCGGAGTTGTGTCTGTCACGGATTTGGACATTTACACATTTACAACTCGTACACAATGTCTGCCCATCATTCAACTTGTTCTAACATGAACTGCAATGTCTGAAAATTAAACACAAAAACAATAAACTAGACACCAAAGTCGTTTTCCTGAAAGTGTTTTTAAGAGGCGAATCCCTCGTTGAGACCATTCCTCGACAGATCAGTCAGGACACACGTCCTCTAACAGTCCACTTACTCTCTGTGACAGAAATCTTTTGAGGTTCATCGATGAAGAACAGTTTGTCGAGTCTTTTGACCGGAGCAGCAGCAGTCGGGGCGGCGTCGGCAGTCGGGGTGGCGGCGGCAGCCGGGGAGGCGGCGGCAGCCGGGGCAGGGGCAGCCGGGGTGGGGACAGCCGGGGCGGCGACAGTCGGTGCGGGGACAGCCGGGGCGGCGGCGGCGGCAGCCGGGGTGGGGACAGCCGGGGCGGCGACAGTCGGTGCGGGGACAGCCGGGGCGGCGGCGGCAGCCGGGGTGGGGACAGCCGGGGCGGCGGCGGCGACAGTCGGGGCGGCAGCCGGGGCGTGGACAGCCGGGGCGGCGGCGGCAGCCGGGGTGGGGACAGCCGGGGCGGCGGCGGCAGCCGGGGTGGGGACAGCCGGGGCGGCGGCGGCGACAGTCGGGGCGGCGGCAGCCGGGGCGTGGACAGCCGGGGCGGCGGCGGCAGCCGGGGTGGGGACAGCCGGGGCGGCGGTGGCGACAGCCGGGGCGGCGGCAGCCGGGGCGTGGACAGCCGGGGCAGGGACAGCCGGGGCGGCGACGGCGACAGTCGGGGTGGCGGCAGCCTGGGCGGGGACAGCCGGGGCAGGGACAGCCGGGGCGGCGGCGGCGACAGTCGGGGTGGTGTCAGCCGGGGGGTCGGCGGCGGCGACAGTCGGGGCTGCGGCAGCCGGGGCGGGGACAGCCGGGGCAGGGACAGCCGGGGCGGCGGCGGCGACAGTCGGGGCGGCGGCAGCCGGGGCGGGGACAGCCGGGGCAGAGACAGCCGGGGCGGCGGCGGCGACAGTCGGGGTGGCGGCAGCCGGGGCGGGGACAGCCGGGGCAGGGACAGCCGGGGCGGCGGCAGCCGGGGCGGGGACAGCCGGGGCAGGGACAGCCGGGGCGGCGGCAGCGACAGTCGGGGCGGCAGCCGGGGTGGCGGCGGCGACAGCCGGGGCGGGGGCAGCCGGGGCGGGGGCAGCCGGGGCGGCGGCAGCGACAGTCGGGGCGGCGGCAGCCGGGGCGGCGGCGGTAGCCGGGGCGGGGACAGCCGGGGTGGCGGCGGCGACAGCCGGGGCGGCGGCAGCGACAGTCAGGGAGGCGGCAACCGGGGCGGCGGCGGCAGCCGTGGCGGCGGCGGCAACAGTCGGGGCGGGGACAGCCGGGGCGGCGGCGGCAGCCGGGGCGGCGACAGTCGGGGCGGCAGCCGGGGCGGGGACAGCCGGGGCGGCGACAGTCGGAGCGGGGACAGCCGGGGCGGGGACAGTCGGGGCGGCGGCCTCACTGGGGGAGACTTTGGCTTCTTTACCTGAAAGAAATCACAGAGGTGAGTCCAGCGTCTGACTTGAAACAAAAAACCCAAAACCACTAATCCAACAATGACAACCAAACTCAGTTACCAAACTCAACTTGACCTGTTGGTTCAGATGAAGACTTTTAACCTTAAAGGGTCTTACATCATAAAGCCGACCGAACAATAGATGTAATAAAGTAAAAAATAAGTTGTTTTGTCATCAGTTGAACTCAGTCGATCTCAAAACCAACTGGAGCAGCAGATTTCATTGGAATAAAACCTAAAGCTTCTCGTTGGGTAAAGCTGTCTCAATCCTACAAAAAATGGCCCAAAATAATCACAAACCATCAAAACAGAACGTTCACCGGCCCCATCGTGTCAGAAGGAGCCGGATCTGGGACCCCTGGTGGATCTGGTTGAGTGCGTACAGTCAATAATACATTTTATTTATATAGCGTTGTAAATGGCACTCAAAGACACTTTACATGGTAAAAACAGAAACAATAAAAGCATTTATAATAAGAACAAAATCGATGACATCATAACAGTAAGAAATAACACGAAGAGAAAGAAAGAAAACATACATGACTGACTTCACAGGTGAAAATCTGATTTAAATAAGTGAAACGTACTCCATCTTCTACAAAGACTGCAATAAACGTCACCTTTCACCGTGACCCTGGACTTGCAGAAGTTGCTGCCGGCGGCGTTGCTGGCCTTGCAGAGGTAATCCCCTCCGTCGCTCTTGGACACCGGGCTGAGCTCCAGGCATGCCGACCCGCCGACAAATGTGATAGTGGCGTTCCCGCCGGACTTCAACTCCCTCCTGTCCTTCATCCACTGGACGGTCAGAGGAGGAGAGCCGCTGACGACGCATTTCAGGCTCATCGTCTCGCCCTCGCTCGCCGTCACCGGCTCCAGAGTGACGTCGAACTTTGGAGCCTGGGCGATTTCTGAAGGGGGGACGGGAAAGAAGCAGCTACAGATACTCGCTTTTCCAACAGTTAACGCCTTCTCTGCATTAAAGACTCCAGCGTTTATAATCAGAGATACAAACACCTCTTCACTGAGCAGGACCTGATTCACTTAACGTGTTGGCAACAAAACCACTTCGTCAGATTTAGAACTAACGTCATGAATCTACTTAAAATAAATATGTAAACTAAGTATAAAGATGTCATGAAGGTACAATAACAAGCACAATAACTCAGCAACCCTTCAGGACACGGACACTGGTCTCCTGATTAAAGTCCTGCGATGGATGACTTGTCCACCTCTCCGTCTCTCTACTCTACTGTTGCAAAGTAACGTGGGTTCGGATGCTAACTGACGTGATATCCAGTTCCAGGTGGAGGTCTGTGAGACCGAGCTGGTCTCATGTAGATGTCTCCGTCTGTGCAATCAGTTCAATTCTCAATGTGTTTTGTCTCTATTTAGCTAAGATTTATCAAAGCATGAATACGACTGTGTTTCCTGTTTCTACCTCTGAGCTGAGCTCACAGGAACAGAAATAAAACTCTTCAGATCACCAGTCACCTAACGGACGTGAAAGAAAGCAACATTGGCCAAACATTTGTTGTTTGAATCCCTGCATGATTGACAGTTGGGTGGCGGAGGTGATTAAGAACTCTGTGGTCCAGTTCCACAGTTTAGTTCTTTAGTTTAGAAGAGACACAGACGGGAGTGAAGATCATTTCACTTTAAATCAAACAGAGAAGACAAAGCACTCATACCTGCGATGGAGAGAGAAACCTGACAGGAAGCTTCTCCAGTTTCGTTGGTTGCCTTGCAGGTGTAAACACCTCCGTCAGAGCTGCTGGAGGCTCTGACGCTCAGCACCGCCAAGTTGTTCTTGAAGCTCACGTCGAACTTGTTGGTGCTGAAGATTTCTTGGTCGTCTTTGTACCAGGTGACCTCCAGCGGCTGGGAGCCGGACACCCGACCCTCCATTTTCACAGTCTTACCCACAGAGTCCATCATGGACTCGGACGGCTTCTTGGTAAAGTTTGGAGGCAGTTTGTGCTCTGTTAGCGGGAGAAAAGAGAAGAAAGTCACACCACGTTGGGACTTTGGGAAATGGGTCGAAATTGAAATTCACCAGGCCACCGGGCCTTCGTCACTGCAGCGGGAAAACACAAGACGACATTTAACAACCTGCAAGACAAGCTAATTCAGAACATCTTCCCTTTTAACAAACTCTTCTGTCTGTGAATCCCTTTTATGAGCAAGCAAATATTCATCTAATCTGGACATGGAGACATGCTCTGAAGGACCTCGAACACATTATCGTCTTCTTCTCTCCAAACAAATTAGAAATCTCGCAGGAGTATTTCCCGATGGCCTCCCGACGGTCGCTGTTGAGGACTTCCAGAGTGCTGGAGAAGTTGGTGGTTTTAAGGTTGTATTTGTACGACGCTCAGATGAGTTTGCCGTCCTTCATCCAGCTGACGTGAATCCTCTGGCTGCCGGTGAACGTGCACTCCAGAGTCAGAGTTTTTTTATAGGAGGTGTTTCTCAGTTTTCTCACAAAGCCAACCGGTTCTAAGACATCAATTAGCAGTGGTGGTGTTAGATAGTATCAGCAGCCCTAGGGTTAGGGTTAGGCTAACCCTAACCCTAACATTTAAACAAGCTGGTTACATGATGTGCAAATGGACGTGCAAATGAAAATCCTCATCAGGAGGTGAGCCGCTCAGCCAGTTGACCTAGTTTTACATCAGCGTGGCAGATATCTGTTCCTGCAGCGTTACAGATTTCACACGAGTATTTTCCGACGGCCTCTTCTCGGTCACTGTTGAGGACTTCCAAGATGCAGGTGTCGTTGCTGGTCTTGACGTTGTACTGATAGGAAGCCCAGATCAGCTTGCCGTCCTTCTTCCAGGTCACGCTGATTCTCTGGCTTCCAGAGAACTTGCACTTGAGGCTCAAAGGTTCACGGAGATAAGTGTCCTGCAGCTTTTCCACGAAGCGAGGCGGTTCCGAGAGGAGCAATGGTGGGGTTAGTTGCATGAAGCCTACATTACGTTATGCTAGCAGGCAGGAAGCAGTCTACACCAACAGAGATCATGTTCTCTGATGACCATTAAAAACCTACCGTGACCATCTACACAACAGCAGAAGGCCTCTGTTGATGAGCCCGTTAGTGATGAGCTGAAAGCAGATGGAGTGTTAAGGCTCTGTGACTTTACCGAAGCTGACACGAGCGTGGCAGACGGCCGATCCAGCACAGTTGCAAATTTCACAAGTGTAAGTTCCAGCTGCTTCGGGCCGGTCGCTGTTGAGGACGTCCAGAACACAGAGAGAATCTGTGGTTCTGACATTGTACTGGTAAGAGGCCCAGATCAGCTTGCCATCCTTTTTCCATGTGACGTACCTTCTGGCTCCCGGCGTACGAGCAGACGAGTTTCAGTGGCTGACCCACCGTGAACCAAGTGTCCTCCAGCTTCTTAGTGAAGCACAGCGGTTCTGAGAGAAGCAATGCTGATGTTACAAATCCGTCATTGTTATGCTGCCATGCATGTGCCTTCATGTCAAAAGTAGCTGTGATATTAATGCTGAAATGCAGCCTGTATCACACGCAGTGAGAGAACCGTTGAGAGAAAGACTTGTGTTTCACCTGAGGACATCTTGAGGAGAGCTTTTGTATAATCTTTAACATGGTATCCTTTAACCCGTGTGACTGTCATTGAACAAATCAAAATGTGTCTTTGACACGTGATGCACAACAACAGCAGGGTTGATCAACATGTAAAAAGACAAGTATCATCACCTTTCAGCACCACGTCACAGCTGGCAGAGGCTGAACCGCCCCGGTTCTCTGCCTTGCAGACGTATTCGCCGTAATCGAACTGAGTTGTCTTGGTCAGTTTCAAAGTGGCGACACCGTTACTGAAGTCCATTGAGCAAGTGTTGGACTTGCGCAGCTTTCCGTCAGATTTAAACCAAGCTACGGAGATGTCGGGAGTCCCTGAAATACGGCATGTCAGAGTAACCGCGTCGCCCACACTGACCTCCACCGGCTCCATCTTCTCAACAAAGTACGGTCGCTCTGAAGTGAGAGATGAGATGATTTAGTTTAACTGCAGATGTTCTGATGAAGGAATGAATGACTAAATGAAATTACTAAATGATTACAAATGAAACTACAAAAACATACACGTTGATGATTTTACCTAGAATTGAGACTTGTGCTTCGCATCTGTCACTTCCGACTCCGTTGTTCACTTCACAAGAGTATCTCCCGGCTTCCTCCATCCTGTCAGAGTTAAGAACCTCCAGGATGCCGGAGGCGTCTGTGGTGATCACGTTGTACTGGTATGAGGCCCAGATGAGGTTACCGTCCTTCTTCCAGGTTACATTGACCTGGGGGGTTCCAGCGAACGTGACTTCAAGCCTGAGAGACTTCCCCTTCTCAGAGGAAACGTCCCTCAGCTTCTTCAAAAAGTGGACTGGTTCTGAGAGACGTAATTCCATGATCAGTTACAAAGAAAAGAAATCACCTTTAAGAGTGCACAGATGGTTGAAAAGAGATATCTATCATGCGAACAAACCTTTGACAGATAGGTTGACGGGGCAGCTCTCCTTCCCCGCGCCGTTAATAATCTGGCAGGTGTACTCTCCTGCGTGGGACTTTTCCACTTTGTGAAGCACCAAAGTGGCGGCGTCGTCTCTCAGGGCGATCTCGCAGCCTCTTCCGTGCTGCATTTCCTTGGCTCCCCTGAACCATTTCACCTTCAGGGGGGCACTGCCCTGCACTTTCGCCGAGAAAGACACGCTTTTGCCGAGCACAGTTTCCTTTGCTTCAGGTGTTTCCACGAAAGATGGAGGTTCTGGGTTCAAATAAAAAAAGTGTGTGTTGAAAGATTAGCTTTCTGTAAAGAGTCGGATCCCGAGCTGGGGACAGCTGGTTGAAATAATCTGGACTTTATTCACGTCTACTGACCTGTCACGTTCATTGGAGCGCTCGTCTCACTGGCTCCTGCAGCGTTTGCAGCTTTACATGTGTATTTGCCAGAATCTGACATCCTGATTGTTGGAACTCTCAGTTTGCAGTTATTATCAGTGCAGCTAATGTCACAGTTTGGTCCACTCTGGATCTCCTGGCCGTTGTGGAACCAGGAGGTTGTTAAAGGAGCAGAGCCAGTGACCTTACACTCCATCTCACCAGGCTTACCAACAACCAGGTGGGTGTCTCTCAGCTTCCTTATGAAACTCGGAGGAATCAGCTTATCTATTGTCAAAACACAAACAAGTCATGAAGCATTTCATCGCTAACCGCCAGTGAAAAGGAACACAATGTGACAAGAGGATGAGAGGGTTTGTGTAGGTCATGTACCTGAGACAGAGAGCGTAGTTCTGCAAGAGGCTGTGCCGACATGGTTTGTAACCTCGAGCTTGTATTCTCCAGCGTCTGCTTTATCAGCAGAGCGGATCTTCAGGGAGGCAACCTTCTTTGTGAAGGACATCTGGTACTTGGCACCAGCAGACAGCGCTTTGTTATCCTTGAACCACTTGGTCTTCAGTTCTGGTGAACCAGACACCGTGATCTCAAGAGCTGTGTTTTCTCCTGACTTCACGTTCAAGGACTCGGGGCTATCCACAATAGCAGCCGGTTCTAGAAGTTAGGGGAAATTAGAAGATATTAAGCTGAACGAATCCTCACACTGTCGCTAACGTTATAAAGTGTGGAGCTCTACCAACCTAGAACGGAGACTTGGGAGACAGACTCCACGACTCCAGAGTCGTTCCTCAGCTGGCAGGTGTATCTACCAGCTGTGGTGGAGTCGGCTCCGGGCACCACGAGGGTGACCACGTTATTCTCAAAGGTGATCTTCCTGTTGTCACCATCTCTGAGGATGTGATCCTTGTCCTGAACCCAGGACACAGTCAGAGGCTCGGAGCCTTTCACCGTAGCCGTCAGCGTCAGCTGTTGACCGAAGGTCACCGACGCGTCGGACAGTTTCTTGATAAACGCTGGTTGTTCTGTACAGTGATGGAAAGATCAGAGGTGAGGAGAGGTCTTCACAAGAAGACTAAGCTTTGAGGAGACGGACACCGATTGTGAAACAAACCTTTTAGGCCAACAGTAGAGCGACAGGTTCCACTTCCCACGTTGTTTGACACTCTGCACTCGTAAAGACCTGCGTCGTCTTGCTCCAGCTTCAGAATGTGAAGTGTGACAGAGCTACCATCACTGACCATCTTATACTTCCTGCTCTCCTTCAGTGGCCGGTTGTCTTTGTACCAGTTAATCTGGAAAGGCAGAGTGCCGGACACCTCACAGTGTAGGCTGGCATCTTTCCCTTTAATGCCCTCGACTGGACTTGGAGTTTTAATAAAGGACGGGGACTCTGGAAGATAGATCAAAGGTATGTTAACAAACTGAAAGCAGTTTCATGCTGAAGTTCAGTCCATGCTAGAATAATCCATCCAGACGTCGACAGAAAGATCATTTGTGGGAGAAAATCTGAGAAACGAATAAAGTCAAAGGGGTACTAAAGGGTAAACTGAAGGTCATTCCAAAAATAGGGAGAAATCTGTCTAGAAAAGGACGGAACACTCGGTCTCATGCTGTCCGACACACAGGAGGAGAATCTGGTCTTCCACTGAGACAGAAGGAGCTGTTGGATTCCATGCTGAAGTTTTAAGACAGGGTTCCAAAAACACTCAAACTCAAGACGGAAAATCTAAATCTGCATTTTAATTTAGACTTTGTCATGCTACACAAGTTCAGAGGTGGAAAAGTCCACAAAAGACCAACGACACGTTGCAGACGTCTCCTCGATACCTTGAACTGTGAGAACGGTGCTGCAGATCGCACTGCCACCATCGTTATGAGCCTCACAGGTGTAGACGCCATTATCCTCAAACCTCGAGGAGTTCAGCTGGAGGTACGCAGTCGAGTCAACAAACATTGTTTTGTAGTTGTCTCCATCGCTTATCTTTTGGTCGTTTTTGTACCAGCACATATTGAGGGAGTGTGCGGCGGTGGCTTTGCATTCAAAGCGGTGTCCCTCACAGACCTTCACAAAGGTAGTGGGAGGAAGTCTCTGGATAAACTGAGGTGGTTCTGCAAAGTCAAAACAAGATCAAGTTACTATCAGAACAAAGTAAGGATGGTGACTCTGAAGACAACATAGACATTCCTGGTGAGAAATGAAAACGTTAAGAAAATGAAAATGCCGACAGAAGAGCTGTGAGAATGGAGTAAAAAGATGGAGTTAGCTGAGTGCCCATGATAGTAGAGGACAAAGAAGAAGAAGAGTCCAACCTTTCACCAACAACTCTGCTGCACTTTTCACTTCGCCGGCTTCGTTGCAAACTTGGCACGAATAAATTCCACATTGCCGAGTCCCGACTGAGTGGAGCTCTACAGAGGAAGAATATTCCTCCAGTCGGATGGTACATGACGGCCCCGTGATGAGTTCCACGTCATCCTTGAACCACTTCACCACAAATGGGGACGTTCCTTCAAAGACACTTGTGAAGAGCACAGCAGACTTCTGAACAACAGCCTGAGACTCGGGCTCTGATACGAATCTCGGTGGCACTAAAAAACCCACACAGATAAATGATTACCACACATGAGCGACAGCCTTTGAGGTGACAACTGAACAAAGTGAGCAGCTTGAATGCTGACCTTTAGCTGTGAGAACTCCAGTGCACACACAGCTGCCTGCTGCGTTGGAGACCTTACAGGAGTATTCTCCGGTATCACAAGCCTCAGTCAGTTTCAACTCCAGAGACGCGGAGTTCTCAATGTGCACAAGTTCATATTTGGAGCTCTTGGTGATCTTTTCTTTCCCTTTGCTCCATTCAACGGATATTGGAAGAGAACCGGACACTTTGCACTCCATGGTCACCACTGAACCCAGAATCGCTTGAATGTTTGTTAACTTCCGACTGAACGTGGGAGGGATTACTTCCTCTGTTTAAAGTGACAAAAGATAATTAGAGTCAAAGAATATACACAAATCTACAACTCAAATGATCTGTTCATATTTTTACAAACCTAAAACAACCAGCGTGACTTTACAGCTGCAAGTCCCCACAGAGTTTGTGGCTTCAAACAGGTACTCTCCGCTGTCCTTGGTCTGAGAGGACTTTATGTTCAGACTGCTGAGGTTGTTCTCGTAGCAGAGATGATGTTTTCCGCTCGACTGGAGCTCTTTGCCATCTTTAGTCCATCTCACCCTGATCTGAGGAGTTCCAGTTAGCCTGCACTCAAGACTAGCCGGGTCTCCACGGGTAATTTTGACTACTTCCATCATCTCTTGGATCCTAGGTGGTTCTACAACACCGAGAAGAAGAGGTGAGTGCACCTGTAATTGCATTCGAGCTACCTTTAATATAATAAAGAACGATGGGTACCTTGCACTACGAGGGTGGCAGTGCATTTGTCCTGTCCGGCCTCATTTACCACCTGGCAGGTGTATTTCCCCCTGTGCGTCGCCTCACAGGAAGGGATCCTGAGAGTTGCCTCTTTATTCTCAAACGTTCTCTCAACGTTTGGATCTTCGGTGATCCAGTTGTCATCTTTTTGCCACTGTACAGAAAGAGGCAGAGACCCTTCTACGGAGCAGCGAAAGACCGCAACATCTCCCAGAACAGATGAGACATTTTCTATCTTCTGAACAAACGTTGGAGGAACTAATAGGAAGAAAAGATGTGGTTTTAAACACCAGAGAGAGTTCAGTGCTTCGTGTAGGTCAGTGTGAAGTCAAACCAACCTTTCAGAGACAAAGATGCAAAGCCAGTACAACTTCCAACCTCGTTGGATACCACGCACTCATAAGCACCAACATCTCCCACTTTACAGTCCTGGATCTTCAAGCTCACATGTTCACTTTCAACAAGATGCTTTTTGCTGGATTTGATTGGCTTTTTATCTTTGAACCATGTGACCTTGAACGGAGCACTTCCTGCCACTTTGGAAGAGAATGCTGCGATGGAACCTTCAACCACTTGGAGAGCCGTCAGCTCTTCGGTGAACAAAGGAGGCTCTGAAATAAGAATGCACGTCAAACTACAGCAGCTTCTGACCCGTTTTAGTGATGACATTTATGATGATGTCTCTGACAGGATGTTAACATGAAGAGGAAAACCAACCTTTCACTTCGAGCTCAACAGTACAACTCTCTGTTCCTGCTTCGTTGCGGACTTCGCAGAAGTATTTCCCGCTGTCATTTTCACCGACTTGACAAACCTCTAAGTTGGCCACAGAGTTCATGAATGACATCATGTGTTTGTCACTTTGGTGAATCTCAGCTCCATCTCTGAACCAATGCACAGAGATCTCTGGAGAACCAGCAACCTTGCACTCAAACACCTTGCTGTCTCCCACCTTTACTACTGAAACACCTTCAGGTTTCTCCATGAAGAAAGGAGGTTCTGGAACAAATACGTACAGAAGTTACTTACGTATGGTGATCACTAAAAGATAAAGAAAAGTGGCCGAAGCGAGAGACCAATATTAACCTTTGACAAAGAGCGTTGCCTGGCATGAAGTGGAGCCCACATCGTTCTGGATTTCACAGACATAGTCTCCAGAATCAGAGGTTTTAGCAAAGAAGAGCTCCAGAGAGCTCGAGGTGTTGTCTTTGACCACAGAGCAGTCGGCACTGGATAAAATCTCTTTCTTGTTTTTAAACCATTTGGTGGTCAGTGGCGGCGTGCCAGAGACTAGTACGTTCAACTGGACTTTGGAGCCAGGCAAGACATTCATGGAATCAGGCTTTTCAAGAATGCATGGTGGTTCTGGAAGAGAAACAAAAGGAAATAATGCTTCTATAACAAAGACCCTTTAAGATTAAACACATCCACCTACTGATAAATACCAAAAACAAACCTTTGACAAACACGTTCCCAGAGCACTGGACGGTTCCTGCTTTGTTTTTAGCGATGCAGGTATAGCTGCCGCTGTCTTTACTGTCAAGATTAGAGATTTCCAGGAAAGCAACATTCTCAAAGAAAGTGCATTTGTGTTTCTCATCAGTCTGGATCTCTTTCTCATCTTTGTACCATTGTATAGTTATCGGCAAGGAGCCGGACACCAGACACTCCAGATGAGCAAACGATCCTTTGATACCTTCCGTCTGTTTCAGCTTTCTCGAAAAAGACGGTTTGATAATCTGATCTGTTATATACAAAGTGCAAAAACAACACGTTTAGTTGGTTGTATGAACAGAATAGAAGATCTTATAAAAGACATGAAACTTTGGGATGAACTGACCTAAGACAGAAATGGCTGCCTCACAAGAACTGCACCCAGCATTGTTTGAGACTTCAAAGGTGTATTCACCGCTGTCGCTTTGCTCTACTTTAATAATCTGGAGTACAGAGCTTCTGTCGGCGCTCTGTACTTTGTATCTCCGGCCCGACGTCAGCTCCTTTCCCGCCTTCATCCATCTGGACTTGAGCGGTTTGGTGCCTGAGAATCTGCATTCAAGCCGGGCCGGGTCGCCCTCTGTTACACTGATGGACTTTGCATGTTCTGAAATATTTGCTGGCTCTGGGATCACAAAGCAGGTCCAAAACTGAGTTAGCTGCTACCACTTAACCACTTAACAGTGTTAATGCGACAGATAGAGCGTCAGAGCTTCACATAAAAGCAACAGCAGTTGAGACAAAGAGACAAACGTCCTACAAACCTGTCACTACGAGCACAGCGGCACATCTCTGGGTCCCGGCTTTGTTCTGGGCCTGACACACATATTTCCCGCCGTGTGATAACTGAGCATTTTTCAAATGCAACACGGCACTTTTGGTTTCATAGGACATCTTAACGTGCTCGTCTTCTGTGAGCTCATGACCGTCCTTGACCCAGGAGAGAGTCATGGGAAGTGATCCAGACAACAGACACTTCAAAGAGACCTCAGAGCCCACCATGCAGGACACATCCTCTAGTCTCTGAACAAATGATGGCGGTTCTAGTGGGAGAAGACCACAAATCAGACTGAAGGCTGTAGGAGGATTTACACAAACACAGATGATCCACATTGCAAATCTTTATTTCCCTGATATAATGGCTGTGCAATGAAAAGAAAAGCACGTTCAGCATCCTTATCGCCTCATAAAAGAATTTGTCCAAAATGAAACAGCTGAAATTTGCATTAAAAAATGATGTATCGGCAGTGGGGCAACATGTAGAAAGATACCCTTTGATGACAGTATTTTAAACGGTCCTTGAACTAACCTTTCAGTGAAATCTGGCAATTACAAGATGTCTCCCCAACATCGTTTGCAACAGTGCATTGGTACGTCCCAGCGTCTCCACTCTCACAGTGTGAGACGCAAAGAGTGACGGTGTCGTTTTCAACACCGATCTTGTGCTTTTTGCTGCTTCGGATCGGTTTATCGTTGAGGAAGTAAGTGATTTCATAAGGAGGGGAACCGGAAACGGTTCCTTCCAAGATAATGTCGGCTCCCTTTACAAGCTCAGCTGATTCGAAAGACCTCACAAACACTGGAGGCTCTACAAAACAAAGATGATGAAGGTTATTTAAAGGCAATAGAAGGCTAAATAAGACTTTTGGTCTCATGAGGCCCGTCTGGTCCACAGAGGTCTTCTAGCTGCTCAGAGCTGAAACATCTCAAACGCTCCACACTCATCAGTCTACAAAGTTAAGTCTCTGTTGAGAAGGGAATTCTAGAACTTAACGATAACCTCTAGGACTGAGAACATTGGAGAAGTTGATATCATGTTGTCACTGAAAACTAACTGAATGTTGAACAAATGATTGAGTAGAAGCTGATCGAGATATGATTCTTTCATAGCCTTAGAACTTGGACGAGAGGAAGCATCTTGATTGGATCTCCATATCTCTTATTTTCTTTCGTATGTTTGACGTGATGCAAACACAAGTTGCTTTGCTTTGCTATATTTTATACTTGTACGTATACCTTGTGTCGTTTTTAAGTTTCGTTCTCTCCCTAAAGTTGAATCAACCAGTTAGCGTGATGTTGAATGTAGTTGAGATTTGGTTGAAGAACTAACAGAAGTCACAAGTGAAAAAAAGGGTTTGATCCCTCACTGGCTTCTGTTTGGTGGAGCGACAAGAACGGCAAGATTCCCTGTTAATGTGGGCAGCATTGAACATGCCAAAGACCAATGGGGACCAGACGTCATCTCAAACGTTTGATTAGAGGACTACTGAAGACTGGACCAACCTTTCACTGTTACTGAGCAGCTGCTCTGGTCTCTGCCGGCCTCGCTGGACGCCATGCAGACATAATCTCCACTATCCTCCACAGAGCACTTCTCTACCTCCAGAGTCGCGATTGAGCCGTCGAAGGACATCGAGTGTTTGAGGTCTGAAGAGATCTCTGAGCCGTTTATGAACCACTTGATGCTAATAACAGGGGTTCCCTGCACTTTGCAGGACAACTTGAGAGGTTGTCCAGTTTTCAGCAGCTGTGAAGGCTCAAGCTTCATTGTAAATGTTGGGGCTTCTGTAAATGAACAGTTACAGGAAACACAAGAGTTTAAATAAAGAAAACAACAGTTCAGCGTTTCACTTTTTAAAAAGAAAGAATGAAACGGCACCTTTCACAAAGAGGACTGCAGTGCAATCCACCTTCCCAGCATCGTTGGACACTTGGCATGTGTATTTAGAGGAGTCACTGGGTTTCACAGAGTTAAGCTCCAAAGAGCTTGAAGAGGCGTCTTTCTTTATGAAACACTTTCCTCGAGTGAAAATCTCGCTCTCCTCTCTGAACCATTTCACAACCAGAGGAGCTGATCCTGTAAAGACGGATTTTATGACCACATTTGATCCCGGTGAGGCATCCTGGGATTGAGGTTTCACCGTGAAGACCGGAGGTTCTGGAGTTATTTGGGAAGAAAAACAGCATTCATGTTCAAAGCCTATCAATAACTGTTGGAGTCCTGTTTGATCTCAGCTTAAAGTATTTCAACTCCTCTGACCTTTGACGGACAAAGAACCACTGGTGTCTTTCACTCCGGCATCGTTAGAGGCCCGGCAGGTATAAACTCCACCATCGCTTTCCTCCAGGCCACTTATGGTGAGGGAGGCTGTAATCTCACTGAAATCAAGCTTATATTTGCCATTGCTGTGGATTTGTTTCTGGTCTTTGTACCAAGAAACGACCATCGGCTGAGATCCAGCAACTCTGCATTCCAAGGTTACATTACTACCAACCCTCCCATCCTCTTTCTTTAGAGTTCTGGTGAAGGACGGTGGAACTGCACGATCTGTGTGAGGAAATATATCAAACATAAACCAACGGCCGCATCTCTACGTTGCTATTGAAACTGTATTCTGGGCTCAAACTGACCTATAACGGTGACCGAGCATGTGCACTGGTCTTTCCCGACTTTATTGGACACCTCCATGTTGTACTCTGAAGTGTCTCCTTTATCTGCTGAGAGGATCTTTAGGATGGCAGTGTTCTCCTTCACAGTCATCTTATATTTACGGCCACTGATCATCTCTTTGCCGTCTTTAAACCACTTCACTTTGAGGTCTGGGCTTCCACAGATCGTGCACTCCAACGTGGCATAATCTCCTGCAGTCACACTGATAGACTCTGCTTTCTCTAAGATCTTAGCCGGTTCTATAATACAACATGAGTTTGTTAGAGTTCAGAAACGTCTACATCTGCATTTTAGAAATATTTCTAACAAATATGAATGTGTTCTGACCTTGAACTGTTAACACAGCTTCACATTTCTGCTGTCCCGCCTCGTTGTCGGCGAGGCAAGTGTACATGCCGCCGTGCTTTATCTCAACGGATGAGACTGAAATGACAGCAATGTTGTTCACGAATGTCATTTTGACGTTTGGATCGTCATCTCTGAGCAGCTCAGAGTCTTTGGTCCATTTCACAGAGATGGGAGCCGAGCCCTTAATGGTTCCCTGTAGTTTCACTGTGTTTCCCAACACTGCTGTCGCACTCTCAACCCTCTTTGAGAACATAGGCGGCTCTGAAATAACAGTGATAATGATGTAAACAGCAGCCGAGAGGAGAACAGCACTAATAGAGAACATGTGTCCTGTGTTCCTGTTAACACTAACCTCTCTGTTTAGCCAATGACTTTGAGGTTGCTGACCCAACCTCATTGGATACCACACATTCGTATTCACCAGCGTCAGCGCTCTCAAATGAGTGGATCTCCAGAGAGCTCAGATATCCCTGAGACACGACCCTGTACTTCTTATCTGCTGACAGATGTTTCTTATTCTTTTTCCAGGTCACCTCGAACGGCACAGAGCCTGAAATCTCGCACTCCAAAAGGGCTACCGATCCTCTGACCGCCTCTAAGGAGACTAACTCCTTCCTGAAGGACGGCGGTTCTAAAGGGGAACACATAGCTCGGTTAGACCGGTGTTTGTCCGGACTGAATATTTGGCTCTGTACTAAAATAGTCTAAGTCTACACACCTTTCACTGTTGCTTTAGTGCTGCAGCTTTCACACCCAGACTCATTCAGAACCTCACAGGTAAAGTTTCCACTGTCACTCAACATGACATCCTTTATCTCAAGAGCTGTGACTCCGTCCTTCAGACTGATGTCATATCTGCCACCAGACACCTCGCTGTTGTTGAAGAACCAGCTGGTGTGGAGTTCAGGGGATCCTTTGACGGTGCATTGCAGCCGTGCAGTGCTGCCCTGCTTCCAGACTGTGGAGGCTTCCAGCCTCTTCACAAAGACCGGCGGCTCTGGAGAGGTGTGTGGTTTAAAAGAGTCATTTCAACAAAAATAAAAAACAGCATTGAAAGAGAAGAGATTAAAGATGTGCACCACAGAATACAATTATCTTCATTTTCAGTCCTGCAGATTTGCAACCGCTACAAATGCTGCAGCAGCCAAGAAAGTGAACTAGACAGCTCTCACCTTGAACCTTCACCGAGGTGGAGCAAGTTGCACTCCCAGCGGCATTAGTCACCGTACACACATAGTCTCCACAGTCCTTCAGTGTGGTCTTTAGGATATCAAGAGCAACTGTCTTATCCTCAAAGGACAGTTTACAGTCTGGAGACTGGTGGATCTTTCTACCATCTCTGGTCCAGGAGACAGTTACTCCAGTGTTCTCATCCACCAGACACTCCAGCTGCAGAGGAGCTCCGACCACGGCCGCCACCGGACCCAGGGGCTTCACAAAGTTGGGCTTATCAATGACCCGCAGCTCCGTGCTGCACTCCGTTGTGCCAATATTATTCGACACTTTGCACACATAAAGCCCCCCGTCAGCCGCACGGACTTTGGTAATCTCAAGAATGTGCTTATTCTTGTCACAAGAGGTTTGGTAGTGTGCAGGCTCTCTGGGTAAGGCCTGGTGGTCTTTGAGCCAGACAACATTCAGTGGAGCAGATCCTGATATCACACACTGTATCATTGCCCTCTTTCCAGCATACATAGTCTGAGGGTCAGGTTTAGTGATAAAGGCAGGAGGGCATTGCTCTATAAGAGTTAAGAAAAACAGAAAAACATTAGTGGTCAAATGTACCCTGTTGATTTACTTTAACCAAAGAGATACCGGCGGCAAAAAAAACAAATAATTCACAATTAAGCAAATTAAACAAAGTTTCGAGCAGCAACAGATGATTCTACGGAGGAAAAAGAAGTCAACAACAGTTCTAGATTAACAGCTCCCAACTCAAGCAGCATAGAAAGGAAAGATGCGTCGCTCTTACCCGTTACGCTGAGAGAGGCGGAGCATTCGTCACTGCCGTGCTGATTGGACGCCTTGCAGGTGTATTCACCGCTGTCCTCCTTCTTTGGGCTCAGGAGCTCCAGAGAGGAAGCACTGAAGCGACTGATCATCCTGTACTTATCGCCCTCTTTGATTGCGGTTCCATCTTTGAACCACTTGAAGCTCACATTAGGAGCGTCCTCAGTTTCACATTCAAACTTGGCCGTGTTGCCAATGTTGATCTCCAGGGGAACAATTCTGTGCCTGAACACAGGTTTCACTGCGTGATTTGGAGAGAAAGAAAGTAAAAAAAATGACAAAGTTAATAAACAGAAGTAGTTGAAATGGAAGTAACATGGAATGTTTCTGCTGGAGGTGGAGATGAGTAGTGAACCTGGGATGGAAAGTGACACACAAAGTTATCCTGTTGTGACTGTGGAGGAGAGAAATGGTTTTAGAGTGATAAGAAGAGGAGAGAAAGCATGCAAAGAAGAAGCAGGAAGGTGAAGTGATGGATATCTAAAGATATGAAGTCAAAGGTGATTCTTTAAAAGGACAAAGGAATGGATGAAGAGGTGATATGCATGTGGAGGAATGGATGAAGGAAAAGTGAGGATGTCACTGCTGTCTGGTGAAAAGCTCAAACATCCAAATTTAATTTAGCTTTAAAAATATGCAAAGATGCCATAAAAATACCTTGTTTTTCCATTTTACTCTTAAAATAGGATTTAACACATGAATTCCATCCTAACTTCATTTAAAGTTTGAGTTATGTTTGAGGTTTCCAGACAACAGGATTCCACTAATGTGTGAAGTTAGTTGATGATGATATCAAATAATTGTCCATCATCAAACCTCTTGAGACCACAGTGAGTCGTGCAGATGCTGTCGTCTTGCCGGCTTCATTCTCAGCCTCGCAGACATATTCTCCTTGATGCTTCTCTTTCACAACTTTGTCGATAACTAGTGTGTGTGTGTCGTGGTCTTTAGAACACTTGAACTCTTTGCCAGATTTCACCAACTGGCCGTTGAAAAACCAGTTCGCTTTGGTGACGTACTTAATGGTGGCAGTAAAAACGGCCTCGCTCTTTTCCTCAATGCAAACGTCTTCCAGAGAATCAACGACAGCAGGATAATATACCAGACTGTCGGAGGACTCGCTGATCATGATGGCCTCCGAGAGATACTCCTCTCTGGTTTCTCTGTGGACACCAATGTCCACAGATTGCTCAACGGGAACGTGACCCACAGGAACTGTGGTGGCCACTTCAGCAGTGCTGGCGTTCCTCTCGGACCGGACTGTCTTCATGCTCACCTGCCGAGACTCGTGGATCTCAGACCGGCTCTGAACTGATGCGCTTTGGAAGGAAGTCCTGGCTTCGGTTTTGACGGCTGCAGACTGAGATTCAGCAGGAGGAAACCCAACTGCACTCTCGGCCACCATTTTGGTGTCCACCACAGACGACAGCACCTCCTTGGAGGGCGCCAAGCTGAGCAGCGCTCTCTGAGGCTTGTCCATCTGCATGGTGCCTAGTTGCTCCAACGTAAGACTCTGCTGCTCCTGGAAAACCATTGCATGCAGAGCTACCTGGAGTTCAGACCTGAGGTCAGCTGTCTGAGGGTATTCACCTTCAAAAGACAGAGTGATCTCCATGGGGGCTCCTGGGGTTGTGATCAGGTATGTGGACGTGGCCCGTCTGAGCTCTCTTTGAACCTTCACCTCCTGAACCTCCACTGCCTGTAACCCTCCTACGACATCGGCCAGTAACACTGGTAGATCACTGGCCACAGCGGACTGAAGAGCGGCTCTGAGCTGACGCCGGATGTTCACACTGGACGATTTGGGAATCTGGATCACAAAGTTGAGTTCTTTAGGAAGAGTCAGAGTGTTCTGAGACTCGTGAACAAATAGAACTTCTTTAGGCTGCGTCACGATGCCGACAGTCGAGCCCTCACATTTGTGTATCTCACTTGACTGCTCTCCCATAATGACCTGCTTTTCTTCAAGCAGCACCGACTGCCGGACTGTCTGGCCTTCCTGGATCTGGACTGCAAAGTCCTGCTCGGTGGCTTCTAAGATAGTGCAGCTCTCATTGGCAACGGCCTTCTCCTCGATAAAAACGGTTATTTTGGGTATTTTAGGCTCAACTTTTGTCCCAGACTTGAATTTCTCATCGGTTTTTAGGTTCCTGGTGTGACCCTCCTCGAGGCTGTGAGTGTCCGTAACATTCAAAGAGTGCATGATGTTCCAGTAGTCCTCTTTCTGGACCAGCGCTCGCTGCTGCATGACGTCGCTAATAAAAGGCATCTCCTTCTGCAACTGCATCGTCTGGAAAGAGACGGTGAGGATACTGGAAGGCTTTGGCTCAGTGCGAAGCTGCGACTGAACCCCGGTCACCGACACATCGAGTTCTCTGTGATAATCTGCTGTGATCTCCCTTCTCTCTTCTGAGGTAGCTGCATGCTTTCTAGCCTTTTCCTGTTTCTGCTTTGCCATCTGTTGGTCAGGTTTAGTGATGGTAAGTATCCCTTCCTTTGGTAGAACTGATACCGAATGAACTGACTGAAGGTATTTTGTCGGCGGTAACTCTTTCTTCGACTGAACTGACGTGGCTTTGGTCTTTACTGAGAACTCTGAGGTTGCCTCGCAAACCGTAGTTCTTTGCTCTTCTTGAGTCACCGAATGCAACAACGTGGGACTCTTCCTGGCCTCGGCCTGCTCTCTGGAAGCGTTCTCGCTGCTGAACCTTCCCTCAGACTGTAAAACATCCTGATCACTGATAACCTGCAGGTTCAGGAGTCTATCCCCTTCTTGCTCAGGCTGCAGACACACAGAAGATGCTATACTCGGCAGCTGTCCTGTCTGTTCACCTTGGAGTTCGTATTTCTCCTCAGTGGTTATAGCGGACTTATAAAAGACGTCTTTTTGTGGGGAGACACTCTCCTGCTCTGGTCGGTGCATTTGAAATGTCTGCTCTTTGGATAAAGCCATTCTATTTTCACTAACTGGTGCTACCACTGGTTTGGATTGCTCTTTCTCAATCAGGGGCTGAGTGGTTGCATCTAAAGGTGGCAGAGGCTCAGAGTGTCTTTCTGTGATCGGCAGTTGTCCTGCAGACTGAGCCGAGTATAAAATCTTAACCCCCTCTTTGACCCTAAAACTCCTCTCTTCTTCGGGTCTGTGGGCGACGCCTGAAGTTGCATCAAGGATAAGCAGACTGGACTCTACTTGGTGACCACTAACAAGCTGCCTGGGTTCATTCAAGGTGTTCCCGTGCTCCGGGGCCAGGTCCATCAAGGCCTCGGTCCTCACCGTGCAGAGTGGAACGACCTCTTCAGACGTGGCTGACACGAGTTTAGACGGCTGCTCTTTGGCGAACTGGAGTTCTACAATCTCAGGACTGAGAATGCGTACGGAGTGCTGCTCAGTGATCTTTTGTCTCTCCTGGACCGAAGATAAGAAAGTGGCCATGTGAAGCTGTTTCATTGGAACGGCTGAGACCTGAGGTGGATGAGTGGGAGCCAAAGAAAGCCTCTCCTGTATCTCTTGAGCCTGCAGCACCGCAGCCTGGTGGGTGAGCTGCTCTCGATGGAGGGTGGCTGCCGAGATGTCGAGCTCTCGGAGGGTTCCCACCTCCTCGCTGGGGATAATCTGCCGGTCCTCAGTGCTGATGGTGTAAATCATCTGATCAGACAGAGTTCTTTTCTGGTATAATCTGGATTCGGTGGTTTGTTCGGTCATGGATGTTTTCTTAACTAACGTCTGCTTTTCCTGGACTTTCTCACTGACCACCAGTAGTTCGGCACTACAGGAGGCTTCCCCGTGTTGGTTGGAGGCCTTACACGTGTACACACCACTGTGCTCTTGTTTGACACTCTGAATATTAATAAAGCCTGATCCATCTGGGTTGTTCACAATGATCCAGAACCCACTGGGCTGAATGTGTAAGCTGCCTTTGAGCCACTGAACCTCAGGAAGAGGATCTCCGGTCACCGCGTACCTGAAGAAAGCCTGACCTCCCTCACACAACTGAAGACTATCAATCATTTTAGTGAATTCTGGGGGTTTGCCAGTTGAGACAAATGTCCTCCTGTCAACTTGTTCCTCCTTTTCTGGCTCCTTCACCTCAACATGCAAATATGAGGTGGAGGTTGAATGGCCAAATCTATTGCTGACAGTGCAGGAGTACTCTCCTTCAGACTCCCTCTGAACTTTGTGAATGACTAAACTGTACTCATCTCGCTGGTGAACGAAGGTGTAAACAGAAGAACTGGCTATCGGCTGCCCGTTGTGGAACCACTGAACGGTGGGTTTAGGGAACCCGGAAACTGTGACGGTAAACGTTGCATTTTCTCCGACAGTCACAGCTGCTGGAGAGAGTTTGCTGAGGAAAACTGGCTTTTCTTTTTTCTTCACCAAAGTGCTGGAGAAGCGTTTGGACTCTGGCTTGAGTTCAAGTGTTCTGGTTTTATCGAATAACTTTAGACCGGTGTAGTACGAGTCCTGGGTTTCCTCTTCCACTGTGATGGTTGAGCTAGAAAAGGCTGAGTGGAATAATCACAGTGAGACAGAATGACTTATGTATCTACAGGTATATTCCACTGCAAGGGAAATCAATCAATCAACACTGTTTCAGCCAGTTCAGCCCAGAGTGCATTCACTTTACATGAGATTTTAAGATTCTGGAAGGTAAAACACTAAATCTGACTCCAAAAACCATCTTTGAACAGAAACTGTTTTTATGATTTGAGTCTCACATTCTTCTAAATGTCATGAAGACGGATGCAGTTCAAAGTTCATAAAAATGTTTAAAATAAACATTGTCAAACATATATTCAGTCAACTATTGTATATTTGAATTTGTAAAGTAATTTGTAGAAGCATTTATAATTTGGAATTGGAAGTACATCAAAATACCAGTAAAACATGCTGCCTGTATACAGCATAGTTATAGTTATATTTGAGTTATTGTAGATTTTTACTCTTATACTGAGTTAATATTTGTTACTGTTTTATAACACTTGTTTTGATCTTGTTTGCACTCTACAGTATCTACGTGATGGACAAAGACAATATCTACCTTTGACGTCCTGCTGGACCTGAATCCCACGGTCCTGGTCCGCTGTCCTCACTGTAAAGACACAAACGTTTATGAATTAAAAAACACACTCAAAACTGAACGTTTCATATGGTGCAAGACTGTTAGAGTCAGTGACAGGTCGTGCATCCATATCAACTGTGTGTTTGTGTGTTTTTGCTCCTTCTAACTGAAGTTCATGCGTCCTTTTGGTCTGAAGTGTGCAGAACCGCTGGCTGTTTTTGGACAATGCTCAGTAATATGATTGATATCTTAAACTCTGTCCATGTTTGTAGTCAGTAAAGCAGGACACAGAGGTGAGCGTCCTCTCCTAAACACAGCGGTTAAACCTGCAGAAGAAGAAGAAGTGTGCCTCTGCTGGCTGAGTGGGGAAGCAGTGAAAATGAGTGGTTGGGCCGACAATAAGCCCGAGCGAGCAGAAGGACCAAAAGCATGCAGATGCCAACCTGTCGTCACCGCGCTGCACTCAGCGTCCCCGGCTGAGTTGACATTTGTGCAAGAGTAAGAGCCCCCTTGTCCGGGTCCCACATTGTTAACATTTATGCAGCACAGGGGGCCGTCGTGTTTCAGAGAGTAAGACACAGAATCCTCAACATTCAACCGATTGTTAAGCCAAATGAGGAATGGCGTGGGGACCCCCTTCAGTACGCAACACAAGGAGCTGCTGTCTCTGGTTGGGACCAGCAGCTCGGGGGGGAGTTTGATCAGGAACTCGGGGCAGCTGGAGAGGCCTCGCTTGTCATGAGGCGGGACATCAGGGAAGTACAGGTGGCTGATGAGGCTGTGGGGTCTCTGGGAAGATGGAGGAGACGGTCCCGGCTTCTCCGCCGTCTCCTGCTGGTCTCGGTCCGGAGGACCTCTAGCGGTCCCTGTGTCTGTCTGAGACACTTTACGCACAGAATCAGTAGGGATTGGGGTTTCTGCTTTGAGATTCGCTTCTTTGGCTGGGTGAGGATAAAGTTAGGGAGAGGAATTAGGGGTCAGAGCGTATAAGGCTACGACTCTAAACACTCAAGGGGTTAGTAGGATGGATGGATGGGGTTAGAGAGGCAGCAGCAGGAAGAGAGGGTCAACTAGACTGGAGCGGGTTATTCCATTACATTCTACCGGGTTACAGGCTAAATATTAAATATGAGGGGAGGGGACCAAGCATGAAGAGGTGGATGGACCAGATGGAGAAACAGAAAGAAAGATTAACCTTCAACAGTGAGCTGGGCGGAGGAGCTGTTCTGTCCGTGCTGGTTGGTGGCGGTGCAGCAGTACAAACCCTGGTCCGCCACGCCAACACCCCAGATGACCAGGGACAACAGGCCCTCGGCCTCAGAGCTCCTCACCCGCTCCGTGTCCGCCAGACTCTGGCCGTTATGATCCCATTCCACCCCGGTGAAGGGCCGCCCGTCGAACGAGCAGCTGAACTCCGCCTTCTCGCCGCTTTTCACCCGGACGTCGCTCATTTCCATCAGCAGTTTGGGGCTGGCTGAGAGTTTGATATCAAAGCTGCTCTGGGAGCTCGTCTCCACTGAGCTCACGCTCTCCATCTGAACCTCAACCGTCCTCCAAGACACGGAGGAACTCTCAGAAAACTCCGTTTGTCCCACGGACAGAGAGCCGAAGGTCTCTGCGTGAGCCTCCAGCTGACTTACTTTAGCCTCAGCCCCAGTGCTCCACACACTAGCTGAGGCTTTGTCATCTGGGCAGTAAGAAAGAGTAGAAGAGTTAGGTCAACACATCATTCTGGTGACTTCTTCAGGTTACAGCTTGTTTTGTCAAGAGTGCAGCTGGAGTGGAGCGTTGAGCATCAGTCTGATCAGTGAGGTAGAGGACAGTGGCTGCTTTCCAGATTCAATCATGCAAGCTCGACATAAAATCAGTGCTCGAGCACGAGGAACCCGGAAAGCTAGATTTCCAAAGTTCAGCTCCATGTTTTGAGCATGCTGCATTCTTCTGAAATACAGATTCATCACTGAAGAGCTCTTCATGTAGGAAGAGAAGAGTCATGCTTCACCTGGAGGATTCACAGCTGAGCTCACGGTGAGGACGTCACGCCAGCAGCAACACAAAGACTACAGCTCCTCTAACTCATGTTGCAGTTATCGTATGTATGTTTGTGCTGCATGCCCACAGAAACAAGGAACAGATCCTTCAACTGTTTGTGGTCAAAAAGAAAATGTAGAAGACTTTCTGAAGGCCGGTCGCACAAAGATGTTGTCGACATGCAGAGAAAGAAACGTCTCTTCAATTGAAATCAGTTAGAACAGACAGCAGCACAACAGGTGGAAACGAGAGGAAGTCTGTAAAACTAGTAACACAAAACTGAGGACGCGTTTCTTTATGAGTTCAGAGATGTAGACGAGCTAACAGCTAACAGCTAACTCAGACTCATGAATATATACAACTACTCAAATACAATGTGTGTTTACCGTCTCTCCACAATCAGATGTGAAGACAGTTAAAAGTTGTTTTTAGGATTTCAGGAAGTCAATATCCAGAATAAATATTTGACATTATTGATGGTAATATTGATGATATTAGCATTGTTGAACATGTTCATGATCTCATGTTCTCTTGTGATTATTATGTCTGTAAATGAGTAAACTTTCTTTAGTTCTAACGAAGCGATAAGTTTCCCCCTGCTTTCAGTCTTTGTGCTAAACTAAGCTAAGCTAGGCTAAACTCTGCTATTTAATCCCCAGACTCTGTAAGAGACGGAACAAAGTGTCATCATCCAAAGCAGCAGACGGACAGACGGGACTGACACCCCGCCCCTTCCTCCATGAGCCATGCTGCTTCCTGTTAAAGATGCTTTCTTTGAGCCAAAGCATGCTTCACTGTACATTTGACAGGTGTTGATGTCTTCCTCTCTGGAGGGACAGAGACTCTGCAGTTACAGATCAGATGCTTTCATTCTGTTCCCACAATCTCTGGAGTCAAATCAGTTACACTTTGTTGATGAGCAGCGCCGCGGTTAGCTACCCGGCTAACGGAGAATTCCAGGTTCTGTTTCCAAATGAAAACAGACTTTAAGAGGATTTATTTTACCTGCATAGTGTTAATTTAACATGTCAGGTGTTTAGCGGACAGTCAGAGCCTCCTCAAGTAAGACCCATCTCCAGAGAAGATCCTAGTTTGACACCTGAACACATGCGGTGTTAATAGGGATCTGAACCTCTCAATTACTCACCGCCGATATTCAAATTCGCAGCACATGTGACCATTCCTGCCGCGTTACTGACAGCACACGAGTAGCCTCCCTCGTGTTGCAGGAGAACTCTGGAAATGTCCAGCTGGCAGGTTTCACCGTAGTGAGACATCCTGAAGACGTCCGCATGTCGGACCTCTCTGTCGCCACAGAACCAAGAAATCTGCAGATCTGGAGACAAACAGTTAAAGTCAGGATCATCTCACGTGTTTGAATATGGAATCACTGCAAGTAATACCACAAATATCATATAATATGTCAGCTCAGAGCGTTTAAGGTCAACGAGTATCTAAGCTTCTGTATTTCTTCTTCAGACCAACAACCAGAGGAGGCGAGCGGTGGTCACTACCTTCCCCAGAGACGGTGCACTGGAACTGGGCCGGGTGTCCCTCTGAGACCAGGATGTCCCGCATGGGAGCGATGAGGACCGGAGCCAACACCCGAGCCACGGTTTCAACCATCTCGGGAACTGTTGGACAGACAAGACGACCAACACAGAATCAATGACGGCATCTTCCACCAATCAGGATGAACTACTATATGTCAGGAGGCTGACGTAACGTTGGGCTTTTTCTTCAAATAAGATGAACATATCTTTTATATTTCAAAACATTAAATCCAAAAAAATAATGAATGGAACCAAAACACACAAAGCGTCAAAACTGGAATCTGACTTTTGACATCGTTTACAGAAATGCCCATGAATAGATAATGAAACATTTGCAGGAACCCCAAAAGTTAACTGTCCTATTGTCCTATTGGAGCAACAGGTTAGAATCGAGGTTAGCTTTAAAGTCAAGAGTCTCTGAACCAGAACTGGGCTTTTCTTTTCTTGACCAGAAGTCCTGTTGGTCTGTTGGTGTTTAAGAATAAAGGTCTCGGTTCGTCTTAAAGCCGTCTGTAATCTCTTATAGAAGAAAAGTCAACGTGACGACACGTCTCTGTGTTTCAGTCGATCAGCTCGGTTGATTCACGGCTAAAGTTCTGCTGAAGCCGTCGTGCCTTTGGTAGCAGCGTCTCATTGTTTCCTGAATGTTAACATAGTGTTCTCGTCTTTACTCTCTCTGGAGCACCTGTTGGTTAACTGATCAATATACAAGTGTTAGAAAGCCTCAGAGTTATGAAAACAGGAAATCATGTATTATTCGTTTATTATTTCATTCTGTGTCATCCTTCACTTCAATGTCTAACACTGTTTGTGCTGTATGTTAATAATAGTTTGTTTCGTTTAATGTTAGATTCAATTTGTCTTTATTTTGGTTAATAAACCAGCTTTTAAAATGAATTTGCGCGTCATAATGTGAAGGAAAGCCTGAAAGTAAACCGTGAAACAGAGCGCAACGTCTTCCTCTGAATAAATGTACCTTCCACAGTGAGAGGGGCGGAGCTTGTGGCCTCTCCGTAGTCATTCTTGGCTTCACAGTTGTAGATGGCGGCGTCCTCGGGGAAGACTTCCAGCAGCAGCAGCGTGTGCTCGTCTTCGTCGTGGAGGAACTTGCACTTGTAGCTGGTGGACAGAGCCTGAGAGTCTTTGTACCAGGACACCTGGGGCTTCGGGAGGCCGCTCACCTGCACCGAGAAACGGACCGACCGACCCGACGTTGCCGTCTGGGCCTGGATCTGCCGGACGATCTGAGGAGGCTCCGGTACTGATGACAGCAGAAGAAGGTTAAACTGCAGAAATACTCCAAACGTTGTCAGCAACGGGAACATGAATCCCTACAGTTCTTAAATGTTCATCTCCATTTGTGAGCTCGTTCCTCAGGTTCACTACTCCGGGAATAAGAACCAAGAATAATTAGGAAATTACAGACTAATATTTTACAATTTAATCAAAGGCGTTCCCTTAAATTCTAGCATTATTTAAAAAATATTATAAATTGTAAATCATAATGAAGATGAAACTTTCTTCAGTGAAACTTTTCTCTTAAAAAAAGAACAGAAAAAGTGTATTGATTTTCAGGTTTGTGCTGATGAAAGAGGTTAAACATTAATAACGTAATTTAAATATGATGATGTCATTATTAATTACTTCATCACCAGAACTTTGATTTCACTCATCTTCTGACGGTTTGTGAATCATTTTCAGAAGACATCTCAGGTCAAACTACTACAAGAGAGAAGTGTCTGGTCAGCAGGTCTCTTACGTCTGACGAGGAGGTTCATGGTGCTCCGGTTCTTGCCGGCGATGAAGGTGTACTCTCCGGTGTCGCTCCGGTAGGTCTCAGAGATGGTGAGGCGGTGCAGCTTCCTGATGGTGGCATAGTTGAACCTCTCCTCCACCGAGAACTGGATCTCCACCCCGTTCCTCAGCCAGCGACCCTCCACGTCGTCCTCGTTCACATTGAACTCGAAGGTCGCTCTTTGTTTCTCAACGACCTGCAAAGACGGAGGAAAGGTGCGTCTGAATACCGGGAGTTCGAGTTCTAATATTTCTCATAAATTCTTGCTGGAAAAATACGATCAGGAACCTCCCAGAACTCTTTTCTTTTTAGAAGATAAAATGTTTGCTGGTTGCCTCAAAGGTAGAGAACATTTAAAGGAAACTACTATGTGAACTAATGAACATTAAAATCAAAGAATGTAAAACACATAATAACTGCAGGAAATGATCAGCAGTGTGGTTAAAATCTAAATGAGTTGATGGCGAGAAATCTGTGAAACAAAGTGATTTTAAACATTTGTGCGTAGATCATAATAAGAACTCACGGTGATGTGCCAGTTAGGGGGCTCTGAGATCTTGATGTCTCGTCCTTCCACTACCAGGTTGCCCTTGGACATGCTCGACCCGGCCACAGCGGTGTATTCACCGGCATCGGACAGGCGAACCGACGGCAGAATCAAGCGGTGCACGAACTTATCTGAGGTCATTTTATATCTGCAGAAAAAAGAGAGGAGATTTTCTGCATTTATTGTTATGGGAAAATATGTCAGTCTACTGCTTTAGGGTTAAAGAATGTAAGTTTTAGAAGAACAGGCACTAAAACCTTGTTTCTTCTAAAGATTCTAGTAAATTTCGGATCCAGGTGTCTTGTTATCTGTTATCTTGTGAATTGTTATCTTGTGCATTGTTTCTGTCTTTAAAGACGGGGACACACACAGGGGTCATGATGGCGGTATTTCCCTTGATGGGCATCAGCTGAAGGGCATGACCCTCTGCAGGCATATATGATGTGTGATGATTCACAGGCTTATTCCGTCTCTGCAATACTGTGACTGAACTCTTTAACCAGGTCACAGTGACATCAAAGGACGCATCTGACTGGGTGTATCCATGGTTTATTGTGGGGCAAACTGATAACAAAGGGATTTGTAAACTTTAAAAGCGCCTTCACGTTATCGGAAAGACAGGACACTATGCTTCAAAGGAAAACATCTGCCTTGACATCTTTTATTATCTTCTGTCTTCTTTTGTTTATTCTTGTTTGCAAACCAAGGTAACAGCATGCTGGTTGGGTATAAATGTCCGTGCATTTAACTGTCGTCAGAGCACCTCTTGCAGATGACGTGATGTATCTGTGAGACGTGTTATCTTTGCTTGCAAGCAAATAAATTGACTATTACAACTTTGATCGTTCATCCAGACTCTGTTTCATTTGACATTGATTTGATAACACTTTGACACTCTTCTCCCGACTATTCATAGAAATATTCCACAACATTTTTCATTTTCTTGACATATTGGTTTCATTAATACGAGTGTTTTAACAGCTGAATACGAGCTGCTGTACCTGTCGGACATCTCCAGCTCCTGACCGTCCTTCATCCACATCACCTGGATGTTCGGTTCAGAAACCTCACATTCAAACGTCGCTCTCTTCTTCTCGGTTATCTTCAGGGCCTTCAGGTCTTTGGTAAATTCAACCACGCGGGCTGCAGCGAAAAAAAGAGGGGCATCAATCAAAAGGGGTTGTTTAGATGAGATGAGATTTTATTCTTGGGGAGGCTCTACTTGTCCTTCAGGAGGTTCTACTGGTCATTGGGGACGTTCTAAGGGTCTTTGGGGAGTTTACTGGTCATTGGGGAGGGTCTACTGGTCTTTAGGGAGGGTCTATTTGTCATTTGGAGGGTCTACTGGTCTTTAGGGGAGGGTCTACTGGTCAATGGAGGGGCGGGGGGTGTTCTACCACCAAACAGCAGAATCAGTTGGAGACTAACTGGTTCAGAAAGTGGAGCCGCTAGCACCCGTTTTGATCAGGAGTAGGTGGAGACCCAACCTGAGCTAAAAGGAAAAAGGTTGAATCACAATGCAAGTCTTACCCTCAACATGGAGTTTAGCTGTAGTGACTGCAGACCCGGACATGAAGGTGTACTCGGCGCTGTCCCCAAAGTGAACGTTCCTGATGCTCAGAGTGTGACTGAGCTGTTTGCAGCGAGCCTGGCATCTGTCCGTGGACCGGATCTCCACGCCGTTCTTCAGCCATTTGTACGTGATTCCCTCGTAGTTAACGTTCACCTCGAATGTGACTGTGTCTTTCTCCTGAGCGTTCAGGTTCTGCAGCATCGTTGTGATGAGGATAGCTGGTAAACAACAAGAAAACTGATGGTAAGTTCACTGAAACTAAAAGGTATTGGTGAACGTTCCTCTGGAAACATTGTAAACAATGCCTTTAACTACAATGAATGTGGTGTTGCCATCAGTGACGGTAGCTAAAGAAAATAGCTTACAGCTGACGGTGAGCGTTGCAGACACTCGGTCGTTCCCACAGACGAAGGTGTACTCTGCAGAGTCGTCCCTGCTGGTGTTCATGATCTTCAGCTGGTGCAGTTTTCCCTGAACCACGATCCTGAACTTCTCGCTCATCTCGATCTCCACGCCGTCTCTCAGCCAGGTGGACGGCACGTTGAAGTGAGAAACCTCGCACTCCAACGTGGCCACCTGGGTCTCTGGGACTTTGACGCTTTGTAGGGGTTTGGTGACTCGCAGGGCTGAAGAGACAATGTTAGTGTCAATACATTTCATCCAAATATGAACAATCAGGGTGGTTCCTCC
Organism: Melanostigma gelatinosum; assembly: GCF_949748355.1. NCBI lineage: Eukaryota > Metazoa > Chordata > Actinopteri > Perciformes > Zoarcidae > Melanostigma > Melanostigma gelatinosum. The sequence goes on from NC_136643.1 coordinate 27,375,965, forward strand.
ATGAGGTCAGTACAGGGAGAAGATATTCATATATCACTGAGAGTGAGATGTTTGTGTTTCATACAAATAATTGTTAGCTGTGTTACTTAAACTACTTACCGAAAAGTTTCATTTGGAAAAACGTACAAAAGGCTGAACCAAGGGCTTGGAGGCGGGGCTAAAGCTAGTGCTCCTGCTCTATGGGTCCCAAGACCATCTGAAGATCTGGATCATTTCATACTCAGAAGTAACTGACCAACGTTCATAGGAATGAAGCTGTATCCGTTTGTCTTTATACATCCATGATGTAGCCTTTTTATATATTTAGCTATTTTAGTTGAGTATTTGTTTCACATCTAACTCTCTAAAATGCGTAATATTATGCTAGCTTTTAGCTTTGGTCACTATTACCTGACAAACAGCATTTAATTAATGCTTTAAGGATATTAAAATAAAGTGGTTCACGTCAAGTACCAATCTTTACTGGCATTGGATACTTAAAAACTCTCAGCTCAACAAACTTAACATTCCTACAAACAATTCATTTTCATGCAATGTGTTGTGCTATGCTAATGTACCATGCTATGGTAATGAGTTGTGCTGTGCTAATGTGCCATGCTATGCTAACACTCACACTCGACGATGAGTCTAGCGCTGCACTGAAGGTGGCCCACTACCGCCGTGTAGTGTCCAGCTTTGCTGTCGTCCACATCCTGGATGATCAGCTTGTGGGTCTTCTTCTCAGAGAGCATCCTGTAGGTCCCGTTGGTCCTCAGCTCCACTTTGTTGAACATCCACGTCACCGGGATGTCATCCTCCGAGATGCCCACCTCAAACACGGCAGTCTCACCCAACAGCGATGTCACGTCCTTTGGCTTCTTCAGGATCTTGAGGGCTGTGGGGGAAAAACAGTTTTACAGTTTAAAATGATCTGTTCTCTTTGGACCTGTACTTGTTACAGAATCAGTGGTTTCTTACTTTCAACGTTCAGCCTGGCGCTTGCTGACAGTTTTCCCAGTTTGAATGAGTAAACAGACTCGTCGTGTGTGCTGCAGTTCTTGATTTTCAGGGTGTGCACCGTGCCTTTGGTTGTGATCTCGTATTTATCGCTGGACTGCATCTCAATGCCGTTCTTGATCCACTGCGCTCCCTTCACGTCCTCGTGGGTCAGCTCCAGGCTGAACACGGCCTCCTGAGTCTGGACCACGTTCAGGTTCTTCAGGGTCTTCTTGACCTTCACAGCTGCAGAGACAAACACTTGTTAGTCTAGGGTTTGGTCATTTCCATCTGTTAGTGTAATCAGCTGATCAGCTGTAAACAGCCATTGCTATGGAGAGATATTTACCAAATATTGGACCAAATTTGAAGAAGATGAATCTTAATTTGCATTTAATCATTTTGAAGACATACTCCAACATCTTGGGAGAGCATCTTGTTAGCCATCCTACTGTAAGCTATTATGTTGAGTATGTTAAGAGCTCTAGGAAGCAGTGTTCCTGTGTATGTGTTTGGTGCTTTTATTGTGGAGGATGAGATGGAAGGAGTGAGAGAGGAAAGAGGTTCTGGCGAAGTGTGTGAGGAGTGGATAAAGTTGCTGCCATCTTGGCGCAGAATACGGAGCCCCGTGCTTATTATTTTATTATTATCCTAAAGTATAGACGCAACGTAAACCTTCGGCTACAATACCATCTCTACGTGTCTAAGTCTTTTCCAAAATACACCTTTAAAATACTCCAAAATCATGCAAATAAGACAAATAATGTTTGATGTATCTTGAGAGTAAGCTGGGTTTGTTTTCAAAGTATATTTATATTTCTATGATACAACTTCAGTAAAAAACAAGCACAGATTTAACTGATTGATTTGATGTGTGTGCATATTTGATACCATGTCACTCGATAAGATTTAATGGAGATCAAACTTTCATAACTGGATATATAATTAAATATTAATAAGTACATGAAACCCTGGCTCCTTTATAAAAAAGTAAAACAGGTCACGTCTGGTTTGTGTCCCTCATGAAACCTGGACCTACCCTCCACTCTCAGGGTGGCTGAGGTCCTGGAGGTGGCCACCTGGTAGGTGTACTCTCCGACGTCGGTGGGTTTGGTGATCACGATGACGAGGCGTCTGACGGCGCCGTTCACCTCGCTCATCGTGTTCTCGTTGAAGTCCACATGATGCCCGTCTTTCAGCCACTTGCCGTCAGCGGAGGGATTCGCCACCTCACACTCCAACACCGAGGTCTGGGAGTCGGCCACCACCAGATCATGCAAGGGCTTCTTGATGGCACCACCTGGTGGCAGGAGGAGGTAGTTCCAGTCAGTTAACGCTCGACCAATGGCAACAGAAGCCATCTTTAGTACAGATTCCGACTTACCTGATACGGTGAGTGAAGCGCTGCACATCTTCTCACCGGCGGCGAACATGTACTCGCCCTCCTCGTCCTTCATTGCGTTCATGACGGTCAGCCTGTGGAGCTTGTTCTTGGACTCCATCTTGTATTTTGTGCTGGCTTTGATCGGCTGCCTCTTGAAGGTCCAGAAGGCGTCGATGCCGGAGTGTGAAACCTCAACGTCAAACATGACGTTCTCAGACTCGAAGCACTCCGTGTCGTTCATCGGTTTCACGATCTGGACAGCTGAGAGACGGAACAAGAGTCAGTCCGTTTGACTAAAGATCACCGTATCACATTTATGATAATTAACGTTTATCAGAAAGATCCGTTTTTGTTTTGGGTCTTTTGATTCTTTCACAGAAAATGTAATGATTAAAATGTGCAGCAGATGGGGCTGTTTGAGTGAGATCAGCTGTTTCTGCAAGCAGCATCATGCCCTGGATTCTAACTTTATTATTCTAGACTTCTTTGGGCTCTGGGAACATATCAATATTACACTGTAAGGATCCCAGGATCCTGCAGAGAAACTGGGAAAGATTTTTCTAAGGACTCAAAGTAAATAGCAGGATTTAATTTCCTGGTACATTGAATATCGGTTTCACAAGTAAACCGAAAGCTTCTGTGTTGTTTTCCAGTTAGGACTTCAATTTGAGAGACTTTTTAACTACCATTCCTTTAAATTTGGCATCACTCTAAACAAATCTCTCACTTCTCTTTTGAATGGAGCAGAAAATCTGTTTTTGAAGTATGACTTCTTGTGTTACTCACTTTATTAATGGTGTGCAATAATTCCTCATGACAAATTCAGATTTTCAATTATTATACATAAAACTAATTGAAAGATGCGATGAATGATTCTGTTAATTTACTCATCTCACTAAAAGTATAATCTGTGTGTAAGTTGTAAGTTGTAAGTAGTAAACCATGCTTATACAGTATAACTTACTCTGAACAGAAAATCTGCAGCTGGTGTCGGCTCGGCCGACCACTAGTTTGTACTGTCCATCATCTGAAGCGAAGGTCCTGTTGAAGACCAGACGCTGCTTGGCTCCCTTTGCCACCACCTGGACTCGGTCGCTGGGCGTCAGCAGATTGTCGTTGTGGAACCATTTGACCGAGCTGACGTCTTGAGCAGAGATCTTGCACTCCATGACCGCTTTGGTGCCCTCAACGGCACTCGTGTCCTTCAGTGGGATCAAGACGCCAATGGCTGCAACCCAAGATAAAATCTTTAGTAACATTTTATTTTGGAGCACTAAGTCCTTTAGAAAGAAAAGACATCCAAGGTGCCTTACTCTGAATGAGCAGCTTTGCAGAGGTTGAGATGGCCTGAGCGGGAACCTCAAAGGAGTACATTCCAACGTCGTCCTTGTTGGTGTCTTCGATCAGAAGTTTGTGGATCTGTTTGTCGATAACAATGTGCACGCGGCTCGAGGCCGTGACCGGCTGTCCGTTCTTCATCCAGGTTCCTTCAACATTCTCCTGGGAGAACTTGACCTCCAGTTGAGCGATGTCGCCCTCGCAGATGGTCATATCAGTCAGAGGCTGCATCAGGGTTACGGGGCGCACTGAGACATCAAGACAAACATGTGAGGAACCAGATAAAAGCAGAATAAAAGAGCACCCTATGAACTGCAGTATTCCTGACACCCCAATCTATGACATTGATGGATTGAAAAAAACAACATGATGAAGATTCAGCCATTTTGGTACATTGTGATGCTACAAGAAAAGACATGAAATGTCCAAACTCTTAACTGGACAATTTGGCCTGAGGGTTTTCCTAGAGGTTCAAGAGGTCACAAAACTTACTTGAAGTCACCCTCTGGGAACCATGAACTCTGACACCAAATTTCATGGAAATCTGACCAGAAGTTTCATTTCATTTCTGGATAGATTGACGGGCTTTGACCGAGCTAGAAGCTCCAAACGTTAAGTTACTTCCATCACTCACATTTCATCTTCAGCGATGCAATTGTCTTGATATTGTCCACTTTGAAGGTATATTTTCCCTGGTCCTCCTTCTTTACGTCTCTGACTGACAGGGAATGTCTTCCACGGCGGGAGGACATGACGTATTTGCTGCTGGGAGAAAGCAGCTTTTCTCCGAGGAACCAGCTGCCTTCAGCGTCCTCGCGGGACACGAGGCACTCAAACTCTCCAGAGTACGTCTCAGGAACCTCTGTGCTCTCGAGCTGCTCCACGATCTCCAGCGGAGCTCCTGTTCATGACATAATACAGATGGTACATCAGTGAAAAGTCCATCAAGCACCAGGACACAGTGACGGTGGAAATCCATGTTAAGTCACATCCAACCTGAGCAAATGCATCAGGGAGCAGATCAAGTTCATTACAGTTTGCATGATTATGTATCAATGCTGTTTCTCTTGTATGATGTGTGCATGGTGGCTGTATTTAAGTTGCTCCTCCACAAGATGTACCATTTCCTGCATAAACCAGAGGTTAACAAGATGAAGTTTATTTTTAAAGTTTTATGTGACTAACCCTCAGGACTAGGAGCCAGTGTTCAGCTGTAGTTACATGTGGGCGTATGTGTCCATCATCTGTGAAGTAGAAGTGAATGTTGAGGGACACATACCTTCCACTTTGAGCTTGGCGGTTGTGCTGATGTCCTCGTCCACCACCATGCAGCTGAATTCTGCATCGTCCCTCATGTCAATCACCAGCACAGACAGGAAGTGAACCTTTCTGTCAGAGTGCATTCTGTATTTGTCTCCGGAGAAGATCTCCACATTATTCTTCAGCCATTTGACCTTGACAAAAGGCTCATTGGTTTCACACTCAAAGGTTGCCATGGTGTCCTTCTCATTTGCGTTGACGTCCTCCAGCTTCTGCGTGAAGGAGATGACTGTCTTGGCTGCAAGAATAACAACAAACTCTTTGTTACAAAATGCACAATTCAAATGTAGAATTTACATGGATGTTGTAGGAAGTCCAGAGCTGTTACCTTGCACCAGCAGGAAAGCATGGCTGGAAGTCTCTCCGGCAGTGCTGGAAGCTTTAACCATGACACTGGCAGAATCCTCTGCTATGACGTCTCTGATCACCAGTTCACACACATGATCCTCAGGCCAGTACCAGTTAATACGATCAGACTTCTCAAGCAGAACACCATTTTTGAACCACTGGCACTCGGGTTCTGGTCTGCCGACAACTCTGACTCTGAACTTGACTTCGTCACCCTGTGCGACTGTCTGGCTGGTGATACGCTCCATGATCTTGGGAGCTTCCATGCTGGCTGAGAGCTTGACCCTCTCTGGTTTCAGAGCTTTAGCTGTAACCTTGCTGCGCTCCTCTTCCATCTTCCTCTCAGCCTCCTCCTTCGCCATGGCGCGGTGAAGCAGATCCTCCTTCGTTTTCTTCAGGAGATCCTCGTAGGACTCGTCCTTCTTACGTGACTTAAGCTCCACGGCAGTGATGGACTCGTAATAGCCTTCCTCTGTCCTGCGCTTGAACTTGCCCCTAAGCTCGTCCGATTCCTCCGTGGATTTCTCATGGACGATTCTGTGAGCCTTCTTCAGCTTGACCACCTCTTTTAGCTTAGAGTCGTCTGCAGGTTTCTCAGCCTTCACTACCTCGAATTGTACTTTTCCAGATTCGGGTGCGGCCTCGGCTGCCTTACCCTCTGGGGCACGACGCAGATGAGTTCTGAAATCCTCTTTCTGTTGAATCTCCAGCTTCACGATGTGCTCGGCTGAGCCCAAATTGTTGTCAGCTACTAATTTGACCTCTCCAGAATCATAGGATTTGATTTCAGTGATCTCCAAGTAGTAAATACCATCGTAACGCAGTCTGTATCTCTTGCTCTTGCGGATCAGTTGTCCGTTGAGATACCAGTTAACCTTGGGTAATGGATAACCGGTCACTCTGCAGCGGAATCGTGCTGTGTCGCCCTCCAGCACTCTAGCTGGTTCAGGAAGGAGGACGATCTCAGGTTTCATTTTGTCAGTATCTTCCTCAGCAGTGACTCCGTAGGGTCCTCCCTCATGAGCCATGCGTTCAATCGCTTCGATTCGGTGTGCTCCCTTCCTGCCTTCAGGGAGCTGACTCTCCACAACAAGACCTTTCTCGTCCTTGACGATCAGAGTGGCCGAGTTTTGGTCAGCTCCGAACTTGTTCGTGGCTCTGCAGGTGACGACGCCGCTGTCTCTGGCGTAAGCGGATTCATAGTCGAGACTGCAGTAGCCAAATTCACTGACCATGCGCAACCTGTTAGCAGCTTCCAGGGGTTTGCCGTCGTGCAGCCACTCCACCATCATGTTGGGGTCACCGATAGGGGTCAGTCTGCACTCAAAGTGAGCCGGACCAAAACGCTTCATTCTGATGGAAGTCAGCTTCTTCTTGAACTGTGGTTTCTGTTGCTTCTCTTTGTCGTAAAGGTCGCCCTCCTCCCACTGCTCTTGACCATATCGCAGATGAAGGGGCTCCAACTCGGGAGGGGCGATCTCCTTGGCTTTGTAGGTTCCTTTGGGGATAATGAGCTTCCTCTCTGGTTCAGGTTCAACATAGTCCACCTCAACGTTGACTCTGCAGCGAGTGGTGTCTCTGCCGGCCTTGTTGATGGCTGTAGCTGTGTACCAGGCGCTGTCTGAGCCAGCTGTTGAGGGAATCTGGAATTTGGCATCTCCTCTCGTTCCTTCAACCCTGGAAGATGGATTCATCAGAATATCTTTAGCATTTTCAGATCTTATATATTCTATATCCTCAGACGTTGTGAGATATCTCTCAATGACTCAGCTGACTACAGACTTTATCATAGTGACCAGGCAGAAAGTGTGAAGAAACCCTATGTTTTACCTCTCAGTGAGATTGTATGTGTCGTGCATAGTGTTCAAGGACAGAACAAGATATCCTGTCTGCAAGCTCAAGATAATGTGTAACTCGTCAGTTCTCTCTTACTGAAAAATCTCCGGTGTATAAAACACGGCTTCTCCTCTGACCTCGGCTCATTTGTGCTTCTTGACGAGTCAGTTTTGAGGTAATCAAAGTAAAAACATCATCAAATATGAAATCAAAGTTCAAATTATTGGATGAATTGTTCTAGACAGGGATGAGGGAAATTGATTGTAAACATTGGATGTCATTTAAATGAAAATATTGAACAACTCAATTCATAAATACTGATAACACAGCCAATAGAAAACATACCTGATTTGTGGGTGCTTGTGTGGGGTGATAATATCACTGTTTTTCAGCCAGACGATGTCAGGCAGAGGGTTTCCAATGGCTTTGACAGCCAGTTCAACCAGAGTGCCCTGTTTTACAGTGATGTTCTTCAGCTTCTCAATGAACTGAGGGCGCACTAAGGTTTCTTTAGCTGAAAAAGAAAGAACATTAATTGGAACCTTAAAGTCAATAAATGTTAATTACAGAGGTGGGCCGTCAGGGCCAGCAAGGCCTTCTCTGCTGGCCTAAACAGAATCACAAAGCTATATATATTATATAATTTATTAATGTTTCTTAAATACACTACATGTATTGTAATATTTTCCCCATTATCTTATTTTCTCATTGCACAGCTCCTGTGTTCCTCAGTTGCTCTGCTTCCAGTGCAGCTTGTTTTAAGTAGAGCTTTTATCCAATCAGATCCCACCTCTGTGTCTCTAGGTAGAACAGAGCCAGAGGCCTGCAGACTCACAAGTGCATCATGTGCACTTTAAGTGAATGAGGACGATATTGTTGATTGTCATAGTCTTCAACCAATCAGATCTTTAGTTTGACATGTTGGGCGTATTCTTTGACGTGTCAGAGCTGCTAGCCGGCCTACAAGTACGTGATTGGTCAGTGGGCTAGCGTGACGTGTTTGGCGGTGACAATCCCAAAATCTGCTGCCTATGGAGCGGACATCTTCAGCCTCAAACACATTAAAACGTACTCAAGAAATACACCTGGGGAGGCTCCACTGTCTTCACTGGCGTCCATGAATGGAGAAGGACTTCTTACTGGAACTAAAACACACGGATGTACTGAACAACCGTGAGATTAAACTCTTTATTAACAAAGAAAGGAGGATGGACTTTGTCTTTAAATAGTGAACAGCAGCTCTGGTAAGTTAAATGCTCTTGTTTTTACATCTGCAGTAGCTTTAATATGCTTGTTTATATATTATTATTTGTACAACTTGTTTTTATGAAGATTTCTGTTTGGTTTTATATGTGATAGGAACCATTGTTACGCCCAATGTTGCGCTGGGGACATATTTAACAGGTGCCAGTGCTGGCAACTTGGTGACTTTCTCACTAAATATGGCGACTTTCCAAACCCTCATGGAGACTTTTATTGTCAAAAGCTACTAGTGACAAATCTAGAGACTTGTTCTGGTGTTTTGACGTTAAAGCTCGTACGTTCTGCTCTGTGGTGAACGAGCAGTGGGAGCTGCTGTGAGCATCTCCCCCGCCGCCCACAGAAGCCTCGCGCTGCAGTCAGAGCAGAGAGGAGACGCACTCTATCTATAGGTGTTGAGCTTCATTTTTACACTAAACAAATAATAACCGTAGCTGTGTTTCAGCTGCAGGACAGCAGTGAAGGCCCAGGTATAACATGCACGGCCCGCCACTGGTTAATTAGTATAAGTGTTAACAGGAAGTCCATAGTGAGTTGCAGTCGTACCATCAACAGTAAGAGTTACAGAGACTGAAGTCCGTCCAGCTCTGTTCTGAGCGACGACTGTCCACTCTCCAGAGTCTTGTGGCAAGGCCGGGACGATGATCAAGGACTGGACACCGTCCTCTTTGACCACTATCTTGTGGGTGTAGTCATTAACCACTTGTTGTCCTGAGGAGGCGATGTACGGATGTTGGTTATTGTGAGGACAACAAATCTCATGCAAGAACACTTTAATGAGGGAGTACTAGTTTTTTACTCACCATTGTGGAACCAGTATGTGTCGGGCATCGGTCTGCCTACGACCTTCAGGTCGAATCTGGCAGTTTGCCCCTCGGAGCATTTACATGAGGAAGGTTTCAGGACAAAAACAGGCTTGTACAGTCTTTCCAGCTGAGCCTCGTCCGTCTCGTCGAGTCGGCGGGCCGGAGAACGTCCGGGAGAACGACTGGAAGAACGTCCGGGTGAGCGGCTCAGAGAACGAGGAGAAGTGGATCTGAGAAAGCAGCAGAGTCGTCAGTATCGAGGTCAATCGTTAATCACCGGGGAGCCTCCAGACTGACATGTGATCCTCACCTGATCCTCTGCATCGCTGGCTGTGGCGTGTATCTCTGAGGGGTCACAGCTCCGGACGGCTCCACGTAGAGCTTCCCAGAGCTGACGGCGTTTCCCTTCATGTTGGAGGCGAAGGCGGTGTATACGCCCTCATCCTCCGGTAGCACCACGGGCAGACGGAGGCTGGCTCGTCCGTCCTGAAGAACCTCCATCTGGTAACGTCCACCAGGTCTGATACGCTGGCCGTCTTTGTACCAAGCAATCTGGGAGAAGACAAAATGTTACTGTCAGACTACTGTGGATACACATGTCTAATTCAAATTTCTATCTTTAACCCCAATTTATTTAAAAATGCAGCACCTTGGGGAGCGGTATTCCAGCCATCTTGCAGTGGAACGTGACGCCCATCCCGTCCATGATCCTGTAGTTTTTGACAGGAGTGTCGAAGGCGGGCTGTACGGCCTCAGTGGGGTCAGCAGTCACCATCAACTCTCCGTCCTCTGTCACGATCTCTCTGTAGGTAATCTTCATAATGCAGAGTTCAATCTCATGCATGATCCTCTGCTCAATGACAGAAAGATGGAATTCCTGCCGATGAAATGAGACGTTAGAAGTTCGAACTTGACTTGCTCAGGTACTCAGGAGTTCTCTGTCAGTAATTTCATTGTTCATAATCAGGTTATCTAAATATTGGCAAAGTCAGAGCAGCCAAGTAAGTGTTTGAATGAAAAGAAAACATTGTAAATGATGCAGGCAACCTTGATCACATGTTTAGAAAGTGAGTCCATCATGTTGGGCCGTGCATTTTACACCTGGGCCTTCTGAGCCGTCCTCCTACACTTGAGCCTGCTCCTAATGACCTCATGATGGCGCCACAGCTACGCTTATCTGTTTCTATGGTGTAACATCACGTATTCGTATTAAACCGTTCGGTACGAGGCTTACGAACCGAACAATACCTTTGAATAATACTAGTGCGTTTGGAAAATGCAGAAGCTTAAATTGTGGGAAATATAATGTTTTGGGTGGACTGAGCTCACCTAGGAGACAACGGACTGTGACCTCTGAACCCGAAACAATAACAAAAAACAGCTGATGCACCGCACTTCAGGGATGCTAAGCTAGCTTAGCGGGGAAACAACTGCGGCACACAATCTACGAACTCTCCCCGCAGCGTTTAGCTGTTCCTACTGATTCAGACAGGCTAAAGCAATCGCCACAGAATCCACATTTCTCCAGACCATCATTCCTGCTTTGTAAAAAGAAAACAACAGCCCGAACGGATTCTATTGTCCGGACAATAACCCTGCGCATGACGGGATGCTTCGTAATTAATGGACAATGCATGTAGTCCAAATCAATGTAATGAACACAATGAGAAGAACAAACTCACAAGAACCAGTCACATGTATTCATGTGACAACAAAGCAACAAATCAACCCAGCAGACCTGCAGCGCTAAAGCACGTATTCATCCGCACACTGAAGAGCACGAGACAGTAGCTGTGCAAAGAGAACATAAGATAATGGGACAAATATAATACATATAGTGTATTTAAGAAACATAAAATGATAAAAGAGCTATGACTTTGTGATTCTGTTTCGGCCAGCAGAGAAGGCTCAGCTGGCCCTGACGGCCACCACTGATACAACTTTGACCTGTTGGCTCATGATGCTCGTACCTGTCCAGAGATAATGGTGGTGGTCATCTGCTGCATGGTCGTAATGACAACGGGAGGAACGTCTCCCACTTTGGGCTCCTGCACCACGGCTGTCATTTCAGTCTTAAAGGTTGCTTCCTGTTTCTTCATGTAGACTTCGTATTCATCTGTTAGCAAAACAAAGCATTTCATGTCACGAGAGCTCAAACAACTTATTTCTTTGATACATCCTGACATCAGAGGAGAAGAAGTCATCTGTGATTCCTGTTCTGACATGACTTCTTCTCCTTCTGTCTTACTTCATTAACATGGTGAAGTCGATGGAGATGTTTTCGTACCTTCGTCCAGCAGACTGGCGGAGGCCGAGACTTCTCCGAGCTGGTTCTTGACAAAGACGGAGTATTCTCCGGCGTCATCGGCAAAGGTCATGGAGATCTCTAACTTGCATTCTCCAGTCTCCTTCTTGTAGGCGACTTTGTATCTGATGGACCGCGCAGGAGAACGAGCGCGTTAGAGGCAATGCAATGATGGTGAGTGGCCACTGGAGGCAGCAGAGTTCATTACATTTAACAATCAAATGATTTGTCACATTTTGTCCTGAGGGTCACTCAAGAAAAAAATCACAGATCGAGCAGCAAAACAAGCTCAAGAAATGTTAGGAAGAGGAAGGGAAGACCATCACAGTAGAAGTTAGGAGAATACTATTTCTACTATTTCAGTGTAGAAACTGTTTCCCTTTCAATTCCCTAAAAGAAGCTTTAAGGTTAGAATAATGTTGTTCCACACGGTCGAACTGAAATAAATATTCAAACCCAAGAAAGTAAAAATGTGCAGAATCATTAATAGATAATAATAAATAAATCACATGAATCTTCCTCGAGGAACCATGAAGAGATATGACATACCTGTATCCGGTAGTGAGCGGTATCCCGCTTTTCTTCCAGATGATGTGAGGTTTGGGGCTTCCCCCGACTTGACATTCAAACAAAACACTTCCTCCTTCCACCAGCTTCTGGACGGTTGGCAGCTTGATGAAGAAGGGAGCGGCGGCCGCAGTGTCTGACTCGGCCACGCTCACCTGAAGCGTGCTCTCCTCTCTGGCTTCTTCAGTTACTCTGAAAATACAAAGTTCTTTTAGAATCAATAATGTCCTTAACAACAGTTAGAAAAGAAAGAAGCTGAAAACATCCTCTCGTGACTTAATGTTGAACCCGTATATACTGTATATATGCAAACTTTAAAGGAGCTTGATCGACTCACAGCTTCTCAGCAGTTTCAACATGTTGGGTGACGACAGCGATCTCCTCTCTGCTCTCGATGTCCTCGGACACTGGAGGTAAAAAGACAATAATATCTTTATGGAAAGATGAAATCTCATGTGAAAACAGAAGAGACCCCACAAAGAAACCTCAACGGTCTCAAGAGGTGGCTGCACATTCAGAGGGGCATTGAAAACGTCTTATTTACAGTCAGTCACATGGAATGCAAGCTGTTGATTGTTGGTGACTGATGTTCCTCCTGTTCGTACTGACCCTGGACCAGCAGGTAGCAGGAGGTGCTGACGGTTCCCGCCTCGTTTGTGGCGGTGCAGGTGAAGCGTCCGCTGTCTTCGGCGAATGCCTCGCGGATCACCAGCCGGGCGAAGCCGCTCACGTAGCTGATCTGGAAGTCGATGGATGTCTCGATCTTGTAGTCCTCTCTGAACCACATGATGACAGGAGACGGGTGACCACTGATCTGACACTCCAGGGTCACCGACTCGCCCTCCGTCACGTTTGTGTTCCTCAAGCCCTGCACACAAAACAAAAACTTTTAGAAAATGTTTTCCCACAAGGGCATGAATATATTCAATGGGTTTTGAGGGAAGACTAGACCACTTACCGACACCAGAGTGGCCGGGATCACAGCGCCTCCTGCAGAAGGTACGGCTGCTGCCTCCATCACCTGTCGAAGGGTCACGGATGGGTTAGCACCGAAAATACACGACATGACACAGCTAATCAAACACACACTGGACAAGACTTCAGACTTGTTATAAACATCCAACATGTAAGGAAAAGACGACACAGCAGATGGATGGATGAGGGGAAGGCTGATGCACTCAAGAGGTGAGAATGAGGTTGTCAGTGGCGTCGATGAGCATGTTTTTATTAGAGAGATATTAAATCCTGGATTTTAACACAAATCAAGAAAACCTGACTTAAAACTAGACTAAAGGTTGGAGGAGACCTGTAGAAATTTGGGGTGGTGCTTAAATCAAAAGGGCCAGTAAAAATAAAGAGATTTAAGCTCTCGGGAGAAGGAAAATTGCACTAAAAGTGCAATTTAGATTTTAGATTTCTTGTGTTAAAAGTGGAATCTAAAGTACAACGAAGAAAAACATGGATTCTTTATTGCCGGTTTGGGCCACAGAAGTTATCTGACTCATCAGTTATCATTTACTCATCAGGTTTTCTTGTCCGGTTCAGATCCAGCCCACTACACTAGGTTACAAACCTGGGCTCCCCAGTCCTCAAACACCACCCCCGTCTGTACCTCAGAGACTAAATGACTCTGGTATTGGTCTTTGAACGGTGGAGGGACGGCCTCCTGAGTCCTCCGGGTCTCGACCGTTGTACGAGACGGACTGGGAGACTTGACGGTCCTGATGATCTTTCTAGCCGAGGATGAAGAGAACTCTTTCTGCAGAGCGGCGATCGCCGAGCCGGCGATGGAAACCTGACCGACCCAAAGAGGAGCAACAGGCACACCATCGTCAATAACACATGTTGGTTTGTTTTGGAAGTTTGTGTTAAACCACAGCATCGGGAGGAATCTAAAGACCGTTAGTTTCATTTAAGGTACAAATGAAGGGGGTTTTATTAAAGCCGTATGAATGCGGGTTCAGAACTGTGATTATTGATTAAGGAGGTGAAGTTATTATTTCATCACTTCTACACTAAGGTTCACAACAAGTTAGCATTTTAGGCAAGCAGTAATAAGACTAAAGCCCCCCCAACAGCAACTGTAATGTCTCGTTTCTATACTGAACTGTAACACTTAGACAAACTAGCGCTTCACTGAAATAGAAGACCAATGCTGTCTTTATTTCTTCTCTCCACCTGTTAGCTTTAGCCTCAAGCAGTTAGCACATTAGCATGTAGCCATCAAGTTCATATCTACGTTAAAGGGATTTGTTTATTAAAAAAAACATTTAAAATGAATCTGGACGTTGAGTTTTTTAACTCATCTCATAATTGCTTCACTCACTAAAATACATAAAATCTTTCAGTCCTCATTTCTGTAGTCAAAGGTTCATTGAACAGGTTAGCAGGAACACAGTTACTGTTTGTTTCATTAGAAGTGATTTGAATGTTAAACTCTTTCCATGCAGGTTATTCTCTACTGCTTGCCTCATGTTGCCTCTCTTACCTCAGAGCTAGCCTCATGTTTTGGGAGAGAAACTTTAGAAACTGTGAAATGTGGAGCTGGAGACGAGGCGAGATCCGAGTCTTCTGTCGCTCTCTGAATCTGGAGTAACCAACACAGTTCACAGGAGCGTTACGACCTCAGGAAGTATACATTTAGATAAATGTACTTTAGTCCTATAAGTGCTGCAAATAATCACACGGTTATCAAGAGTAATTACTGAGTATTATCTTAAAGCACTGGCAAATAATTTAGTAAATTTTCAAAACGTTTTCTCTCAGCGTGATCATTTTATTTTACGTGCCAACATCGAGGACACCCGGGAGTTATTATCATCACTGTGATAGTTATTATCATAGTTCGTCTGTTAGAACCTCAACTTGCCAACACTAGAATTTCGACGCCAACGAGCTGACATGGTTCAAACTTTTAAGATACTGAAAGGAATCGTCAGCGTACAGTCTGACAGACGTAATGTATGTGGAATCCCTCGGCACCACTACGAGAGGCCACGGCCTGAAACTACAGCTACAGCACCAGCCTGGTCCACGGAAACCTTTCTTTGCAAGCAGAACACCGGCATGGAACAGCCTGAGTCAAGAACCAGTCAGCACCTCCTCAGTTAACGCATTCAAGACCAGCAAAGGGAGAGAATGGCAACGTCATCAAAGCCTACACCAATTCTCTGGATTCTACTTCACCGTCCAGTCTCACGTATTGCTTTAAGAGAAAACCTTGAGACTCAACGAATTTGGGATGAGCATCAAGCCATCCCCTTGGTAAAGGGTCTCACTACTCTAACGGGTACCAGATGACCGTTACTGAAGGTGAATTACTAACGGTAAATGCGTTAAGCTAATTTTATAGGAACTCTTAATAAGTCTGATCAGAACTGTTGGGATTGTTTCTGAAGTTCCTTTAAACTTTGAAAGGTCTAAAAAATTGTTTGCCAGTTCAAAAGATGGTGATAACCAAACGGCTGTTACCAGACCGAGTTGATCGGATGATATTTCCGAGTCTCTTGGTAATTGTGTTGTTTCTTTGCTCTGGAGGCCGAGCTAACCTGAGGCCGAGTGGGTTGAGGTGTGAACCCCTGAGCAGTAGTAAGCGTTTGACCAGCCTGCACTGTGGTTGTTGTCCAGCCGGCTCGATACTGTTGAACGACAGCGGCGGCCTGCTGGCTTAACTCTGCTTCTACAGCCGCCTGCTCTTCAGCTCCACCGCCCTCCACATGCAACGGCTGACGGACGCGAGCCAGGTCGACGGCAGCCAACACTTTGGCCACTGCCCCGGCTCTTTCCCCTCCCTCAGCCTGGAGACACAGCAGCACATAGATATCAGGACATCCATGGCAGGACAGAGACAGGCAGGTGGACAGGGGTCTGGATCTAGTTTTACTTAGTTCCCTCAAAAGAACACAAACTCATTCCATTTGTCCTGAAGTCTATTCTAATTTAAAAGAAGAGCGCTTCTTGGGAAACAGTCTTTTCTGACCAATTTATTTCCAATTGTTCTGAAAATACACTCTCTTCCTGCAACAAACAGAAGCACATGTCTAAATATCACGAGAATCTTCTGAGCTTCCCGTCTTCATTGGTTGGGTTGGTGAGGTTCAGGCATGATGAGGGGAACCGATTAGGGAACATCTGAGTCAACCAATCAGAGGCAGAGTAGGGCGGGTCATGTCCGATGATGTCATTCTGCATAATAATTAACCACGTGCTTCTACTTGTTGCAGGAAGAGAGTATTTTTGAACAATGGGACATTTTTCAGACTATTGTGTTCCAGAATACTGATTTGTTGGAACAATGTTTCCTCCGGAACTAGAAGCTCCTCCCACCTCCTCTGAAGCTCATTGATTGACATGTTGGATCTTGTTTGTTTCTGTACACAAATAGAAATACAAAAACCCCACAAATGGTGGTTTTAAGGGGAATTTCATCCAAGAACCTTAATTACTCAAATCCAGGGAGCGTAATACATGAATTACTAATGTGTTCAAAGATTTGACCCCTTGACCTCCTGTCTCTGTAACAGACAGCAGAACTTGTCACAAATCAGTCAAGATTACAGTTTACATTTTTACACACATATGCAAACTTGATTTCCTGGTTATTGAAAGCTGGATCAGAACTTACTCCTCTATTTTGTACTCTGAAGCTGAAACTCTGATCCTGGTTTTGGATCAAAGTCCACTTTGTGGAGTCGTTGAGGTGATAAACTGTTAAACTGAGTTTGGAGACGTCATGGACAAAGTACTAGTGTTTGTGTGTAAATGTACTCACATAAACATTGAGGCTCATCTGTTGAAGACAACACATACTAATCTTTTGATTGACATGCAAGAAATATGACGAGTGTTTAAACAAAAGTAAAAGAGCTGACGGTGCAGGAAAGTGAAGTGGCAACCAAACTCAAGAAAGAGGCGTGAAAATGTTGAAAACAGAAAACAGAGCATCAGTGATGCGTTCACTGGTGATGATGCTCCTCCGGCTGCTGGAGGGCCAGGAGGACATCTTGGTTGAGATCACAGTGATGCTACTCGACTGAATAAGAGTCAAAGGACTGTCTGAACCGGACAAAATGGACAAAACGTCCCGGTTATGAAGTCTGAAGGTCTCTTTGTTTGGTGAAGACTCTCTGTGGATAAAGATGGAGGAGAGATCTCTACAGATGGACGATGGACTCATACACATCTCATCTGTTTGTCTCCTTCTTCTTCTACTGAAGACATCATCAGGTCTCCCTGGTTTAAGCTGAACTCATAACCAGATGACTTCATGGCCGAATGATGGACCTTAAGGTCACGTGGTGTCTCCGCGTGGATCCTAGAGTTACATCAGAGTCATCAGGCTTTCCCGATGACTCTGACTCCATCGCAACAGTCTGAGGCTAATAACCAAATCAAAAGTTGTTTAGTGCCCAGAAAGAGAAAAGTGTCGACACAATATGGTCAAAAACAGACCTGCGTGACATGATGGTGAGACTCACCCTATGAACATGTGATCACAGACATGTGGAGCTGATAGGGACACACTTTCAAGGGTCTTTTTCACCTTTAGATTGATAAGAAGATCAACAGAGCAGCGCTGGGGCCAACAAAGATGTACAGAGATATTCAACTACAAACAATATAAGATCATAGGAAACTAATTCTAGATTGATGGAGAGGGAAAGCGTCTTTAGATCCAGTCCAACTGATGAGATGATAGACGTTTGTAGTTTTCTCGTCCAGCTAAACAGAATTAGTCACATTTCAAACAATGAGACGGAAACAGAACAAACAGAACCCTCAAACCCTCATCAGGACCAGATATTAAACATATAAAACACGTCATTATGTCGTGTCACTCACATATTTGGGAACAAGTAAAACAAAAGTTCAACACTCACTCCGGAGCAACTTGTTCAACAAGAAGCTCGGCGGTTTGAAGAAATATTTTGCTTTTATTTCTCTTTCTAAAAACTCAATTTAAAAATGTCACATTAAGAGTTTTAGTCGAGAGAAGTCTGATTTTCTAATTAACCTCAACAGTCAGAGATTTCCAGGATTCACCATCTAGTGGTGTGTTGAGGAACTGCAGCTCCACCCATTGAACTTCATTGACAGGCTTTTAGCACGACACCTCTCAGCCAGACTCCACATCCTTACTCTCAGAATACTTTAGAAACGGGACTTATATTCTACAACAAACATTTCTACCAGTGATTTTTCTGTGTGTCTGTTTTTAAAAATCTCGACAAACACCGTCTGTCCTCCAGGTTTCTCAAATTGCTCCCTGGGTTCAGTGACCACCAGATGGCAGCATGGACCCCACTCAGCCCTCCTCACCTCTTTGACCCCGGTGACCTGCTGCTCCCAGTGCTGCTCCTGGCCCAGCTGGGTGACGGTGCTGCTGGTCCTACTGGTCATGCTGCTCATGCTGCTCATGCTGGTGTAGCTGGCCTCGGCCACAAAGTCTCCCTGCTTCCAGGGCGGCAGGACGTCGCCGGCGGCGGCCGCCAGCTTACGGGCGGTTATGGGGGATTTGACCGGCCTGATGGAGGAGACCGAGAGTCTTGAAGAGGGAGAGGCAGGCCTGCAGATGGGGGATGGAGGTCTGGTTACAGGCCTGTAGGGGGACATCATCGCCCCGCTCACTGATCCTAAATCTCTTTACTACAATCACTAAATCTCTGACTGTAAGATCTCAAATAAAAGCTGTTACATAGTTAGTTAGTGAGTTCATGCATTTGTTACCTCTAGACTAGATTACTGTGATTCCTTATTATCAGGGTGCTCTCAGAAGTCTCTTAAATCTCTCCAGTTGATCCAGAACGCTGCCGCTCGTGTACCAACAAGAACTAAGAAAAGAGATCATGTTACTCCTGTATTAGCTTCTATGCACTGACTCCCTGTAAATCTAGAATATAATTTAAAATACTTTTACTTACCTACAAAGCCCTGATTGGTCAGAAACCATCATATCTTAAAGAGCTTATAGTACCGTATTATCCTACTAGACAGCACCATCATATCTTAAAGAGCTTATAGTACCGTATTATCCTACTAGAGAGCACCAGCATATCTTAAGGAGCTTATAGTACCGTATTATCCTACTAGAGAGCACCAGCATATCTTAAAGAGCTTATAGTACCGTATTATCCTACTAGAGAGCACCATCATATCTTAAGGAGCTTATAGTACCGTATTATCCTACTAGAGAGCACCAGCATATCTTAAAGAGCTTATAGTACCGTATTATCCTACTAGACAGCACCAGCATATCTTAAGGAGCTTATAGTACCATATTATCCTACTAGACAGCACCATCATATCTTAAGGAGCTTATAGTACCATATTATCCTACTAGACAGCACCATCATATCTTAAAGAGCTTATAGTACCGTATTATCCTACTAGACAGCACCAGCATATCTTAAAGAGCTTATAGTACCATATTATCCTACTAGAGAGCACCATTATATCTTAAGGAGCTTATAGTACCATATTATCCTACTAGAGAGCACCATCATATCTTAAGGAGCTTATAGTACCGTATTATCCTACTAGAGAGCACCATCATATCTTAAGGAGCTTATAGTACCGTATTATCCTACTAGAGAGCACCATCATATCTTAAGGAGCTTATAGTACCATATTATCCTACTAGACAGCACCAGCATATCTTAAGGAGCTTATAGTACCATATTATCCTACTAGACAGCACCATCATATCTTAAAGAGCTTATAGTACCGTATTATCCTACTAGACAGCACCAGCATATCTTAAAGAGCTTATAGTACCATATTATCCTACTAGAGAGCACCATTATATCTTAAGGAGCTTATAGTACCATATTATCCTACTAGAGAGCACCATCATATCTTAAGGAGCTTATAGTACCGTATTATCCTACTAGAGAGCACCATCATATCTTAAGGAGCTTATAGTACCGTATTATCCTACTAGAGAGCACCATCATATCTTAAGGAGCTTATAGTACCATATTATCCTACTAGACAGCACCATCATATCTTAAGGAGCTTATAGTACCGTATTATCCTACTAGAGAGCACCATCATATCTTAAGGAGCTTATAGTACCGTATTATCCTACTAGAGAGCACCATCATATCTTAAGGAGCTTATAGTACCGTATTATCCTACTAGAGAGCACTATCATATCTTAAGGAGCTTATAGTACCGTATTATCCTACTAGACAGCACCATCATATCTTAAAGAGCTTATAGTACCGTATTATCCTACTAGAGAGCACCATCATATCTTAAGGAGCTTATAGTACCGTATTATCCTACTAGACAGCACCATCATATCTTAAGGAGCTTATAGTACCATATTATCCTACTAGAGAGCACCATCATATCTTAAGGAGCTTATAGTACCGTATTATCCTACTAGAGAGCACCATCATATCTTAAAGAGCTTATAGTACCATATTATCCTACTAGAGAGCACCATCATATCTTAAGGAGCTTATAGTACCGTATTATCCTACTAGAGAGCACTATCATATCTTAAGGAGCTTATAGTACCGTATTATCCTACTAGACAGCACCATCATATCTTAAAGAGCTTATAGTACCGTATTATCCTACTAGAGAGCACCATCATATCTTAAGGAGCTTATAGTACCATATTATCCTACTAGACAGCACCATCATATCTTAAGGAGCTTATAGTACCATATTATCCTACTAGAGAGCACCATCATATCTTAAGGAGCTTATAGTACCGTATTATCCTACTAGAGAGCACCATCATATCTTAAAGAGCTTATAGTACCATATTATCCTACTAGAGAGCACCATCATATCTTAAGGAGCTTATAGTACCGTATTATCCTACTAGACAGCACCATCATATCTTAAGGAGCTTATAGTACCATATTATCCTACTAGAGAGCACCATCATATCTTAAGGAGCTTATAGTACCATATTATCCTACTAGAGAGCACCATAATATCTTAAGGAGCTTATAGTACCGTATTATCCTACTAGAGAGCACCATCATATCTTAAGGAGCTTATAGTACCGTATTATCCTACTAGAGAGCACCATCATATCTTAAGGAGCTTATAGTACCGTATTATCCTACTAGACAGCACCATCATATCTTAAGGAGCTTATAGTACCGTATTATCCTACTAGAGAGCACTATCATATCTTAAGGAGCTTATAGTACCGTATTATCCTACTAGACAGCACCATCATATCTTAAGGAGCTTATAGTACCGTATTATCCTACTAGAGAGCACCATCATATCTTAAGGAGCTTATAGTACCATATTATCCTACTAGAGAGCACCATCATATCTTAAGGAGCTTATAGTACCATATTACCCTAGTAGAGACCTACGATCCCTAAATGCAGGGTTAACTGAGTTTCCTAGAGTCTTCAAAAGTAGGATGGGAGCCTATCGTAGGATGGATCATGGTTTTACCTGTACCATGGTCCTCCTGACACCCACTGATACTATTATTATGATTATTAATCACATTTCTGTTACTATTACTGCTTTTATAATCATTATTATTCTACTATATCCACTGCTGCTGTTACTATTAGTTGTCATAATTTACACTACTCTCATTATATGACAAATTTATGTCATATGCATTGAATGTGTTATAACTCTGTTATGTTGACATCTATTGCACTTCTGTCCATCCTGATAAAATGACCATCTTGAGGCTCCACCCACCTGCCGGGTGTCGGAGTTGGTGCCTTCACGTGTCTGACAGGTGACGGCGACTGATGGCGTCCTCCGGTCACCTTGGCCACCAACAAGGACTGAGTCGGGGACCTGGACATGGGTTTGGGAGGAACTCTGGGTGGAGTCTTGTGAGCCAGCAGCTGAGTCAGCTCGGCTCCCTCCACCTGCATCTCCATCATGGCGGTGGCTTGGAAACTGGCCTCCATCCTCTGAGGATGGACCACAGAGAGAGAGGAGGTTAAATTCCATTAAAATATTATGAACCAGAATAAAATCATATTTGTGGATTATTTCGAACCTTTTCCACTCTGGTCTGACGGGTCTGTGAAATCTGAGAGGTTGAAATCACAGTCTTCGTTTTCTTTGCTGGGACGGCCTCTTCACCTGAACACACACACACGTTTAGTTTAGTGGGATTAAAGGACTAGACTGAAATAAGAAGATGTTAACATGTTCACAGTATCCAAAAACCACAAATGCACAACTCAAATTCATGTTTCATCTCACTGATTCAAATTTTAACTGAATTAGTATTTCATTTAATTTATAGATGTATTATCATATATATATATATATGACTTTAATATCAGGGGACTGGAAGATGCATCACACACTAAAAAATAAGCTTTGGGATTTTTCCTCTTTTAACGAAGCTAGACTGTTTTAGTAGAGACTTTAAAAAGGCCTCACCCTGAACCAGCAGCTCACAGGTGGAGGTGGCTCGTCCACTGCTGTTGGAGGCGGTCACAGAATATGTCCCAGAATCTTCGGGGAAAGCCTCTGCGATCAGCAGACTGTACAGCTCTCCCTCCTGGAGAATCCTGAAGTCGGCCGAGCTCTGGATCTCGGCTCCCTCTCGGTAGAACTTCACGGCGGGCGGCGGGATGCCGGAGACTCGAACGTCCAGCTTCACCCGGCTGCCTTGTCTCACCGTGGAGCTCTGCAGCCTCTGGAGGAAGTTAGGGGGCGCTGTCTCAGCTGGAGGGTAAAAATATTGTTATTGATTTAAAGTGAAGCTCAAAACCAGATTCATGATATTGTGTCTCGGCTCAGACATCAACCAGTACTTATCAAATGGAACACTGTTATTTATAAATGTGTACTTTCAAAGCACTTCACTAATACTGAATCACAATCCATCCAATAATTGAGACATTTCAGTCTGGAACTAAGTGGCAGACATTAGCATACAATACAATTATGGAGTATTTAAATAAAAGTACAATAGAAGACTGCATGTAGTGGACTCAATTTAAACAAATCTGAATGGATCTTATCAAATTGTTAGCCACAGTAAGTTTTATCTAAGGATCTAAAGTAAGTTTTTAGATTACAACATTTTGAGCAGATTCAGTCAGGTTTCAGGATGCACCACAATGCGGAGTCAAAACTTTATGTACTTAATACGGTATTTTGACTCATGAAGCCAAGATGTTTTGCTGCTATTGTCTCCTGTGGTGTACCCCAAGGCTCCATCTTAGGCCCGATTTCATTGTCATTATAATCTCTTCTACTGGCGTCTATGTATTAGAAAACATAACATCCCTTAATGTTCCTACGCTGATGACACGCAGCTCTATTTCCCCTAAAAACTGAACACAATACATGATCGAATGCTGGATGGCCAAAATACTTTTGAACTGAAGTCTTCTTCTCTTATACCTGAGCTCTCACCTGTAACGAGGAGTTCAGCGGTGCTCGTGGCTTGTCCAGCTCCGTTGGTGGCTCTGACAGAAAACCTTCCGCTGTGTGCGGCGGTCACGGCGGGGATCCTCAGAACAGCGCGGCCGTCGCTGAACGAGATCTGAATGCCGGGCAAAGCCGCAGCGGAAAGAACCTGACCATCACGAAACCAGCTCACCTCAGGAACCGGAGAACCTGCAGAGGAGCGAAGAACCAGACCTGCTGTCAGAGAACAACAACCACCGGACCTCCAGAACACTGAGCAGGTGACCTGATGATGGTTCCAGTTAACTTCTAGTCAAAGACTTGAAGTACAAAATATCATTTGATTTTTTATCTGATTATTCTCAGGATTAAGGAATGTGAGAATAAAGTTAGATTTTTAACAACAACATTAAAGAGATAAAATATTAGATTAAAGTTTGAATCTTAGAACAAAAAATTACATTTAAGTAAGAATTTGATGGAAGAAAAATGAAAAACAAAAAAAAGAAATTTCGATTTTGGGATCAAAAATGATTATTGAGTTTAGATTCCAACGTAAAAGAAATCTCTAAACCTGGTTGAAGACAATAACACATTTCTGAATTTTTCAGAGTAAATAGTTAAAGTCGATAATTTGAATTCTTCATATTATTTTTCTCCAAATATGACAATTATATCAAAAAATTGTTTATTGTCGTGTTGCCTTTATTTTGGTAAAAGTTACTATTTAATGTCAGAAAGTCCATGAAAGCCCCCGAAAAACACTTAAATGCCTTCACACAAGACAATGATGTGATTTTGACAAATAATAAAGATGAAACAATGACCGATTTTTCTTCCTGAAGCAAAAAGTTGATTTCCTTAAAAATAAAGATTTAGAGATAAAATAGATCTTAAAAACGGTGATGATGCTCAACGATCAGGAAGTGAAGTAAACATGATTTCCTGAAACATGTAAAATTCTCTGTTTCAGTCTTTGGACCACTATTGGAAATGTTTCATTGACTTTGTTCTCAACGTAAACAGTTGCGGTTAGTGAATGAATCTCATTGGCTGACTGGTTGTCACCTGTATACAGGTAATTCAAACTCCATGTCACAGGCTCAGGGGATATTTCACTATGAGGAGAAATTGAAGTCATATCTTTATGAACATTGAGGTTTCATGATCATGACACATTCTGGACTACTTATCTTAGTAGTCCTTATCCGTATCCTTATAGTACTGATCTTATTGTTGAACTTTGTTTTGGACAAATTTAAAGAATAAAAATGCAGAACAGTTTTCTCAGACACGATAAACAAAATGAGAGTTTGTGTTGAACCAGAATGAACAGAAAGCTTTCTTACCACTAACTTGAGCCTCGAACGTCGCAGCACTACCCTCTAGTGCCGCGACGCTCTGCAGCGGCTGCGTGAACGTCGGCGCCTGTGTTGACATGTTGGAGGTCATCCTGCAGACAAACAGAAAGAACGGTGTTCCAATTATTCATTAATCAGCAGCTTCAAAACATTCATCAAATCAAAGTCTTCAGTCTGACCGACACATCACAGTGTGGCTGTGTGTTAAACTGACGAATCTGATCAGAAGAACTTCCTGTTGTCTTTCTTTCAGTTTCTGAAACACAGAACACATTGTTGTCCCACAATTCATCTCTCTAAGAGACGACCTAATGTCCAAACACCAAGAACCAACGGCGACAAACACTGTTCATTCAATTAGCATCAGCAGTAAACAGACCCGACTACTGAAATATCAATATCAAGTTATAGAATCTATAACCCCGACTATGATTCTGAAAAATCAATAAATGATATAATCAATGACTCAGACTATGACTCTGAAATATCAGTAAATTATAGAATCTATAACCCAGACTATGATTCTGAAATATCAGTAAATTATATAATCTATAACTCCGACTATGACTCTGAAATATCAGTAAATTATAGAATCTATAACCCTGACTATGATTCTGAAATATCAGTAAATTATATAATCTATAACTCCGACTATGACTCTGAAATATCAGTAAATTATAGAATCTATAACTCAGACTATGACTCTGAAATATCAGTAAATTATAGAATCTATAACCCAGACTATGATTCTGAAATATCAGTAAATTATATAATCTATGACTCCGACTATGACTCTGAAATATCAGTAAATTATAGAATCTATAACCCTGACTATGATTCTGAAATATCAGTAAATTATATAATCTATGACTCCGACTATGACTCTGAAATATCAGTAAATTATAGAATCTATAACCCAGACTATGATTCTGAAATATCAGTAAATTATATAATCTATAACTCCGACTATGACTCTGAAATATCAGTAAATTATAGAATCTATAACCCTGACTATGATTCTGAAATATCAGTAAATTATATAATCTATGACTCCGACTATGACTCTGAAATATCAGTAAATTATAGAATCTATAACCCAGACTATGATTCTGAAATATCAGTAAATTATATAATCTATAACTCAGACTATGACTCTGAAATATCAGTAAATTATAGAATCTATAACCCAGACTATGATTCTGAAATATCAGTAAATTATATAATCTATGACTCCGACTATGACTCTGAAATATCAGTAAGTTATATAATCTATAACTCCAACTATGACTCTGAAATATCAGTAAGTTATAGAATCTATAACTCCAACTGTGACGCTGAAATATCAGTAAGTTATAGAATCTATAACTCCGACTATGACTCTGAAATATCAGTAAGTTATAGAATCTATGACTCTGAAATATCAGTAAGTTATAGAATCTATAACCCCGACTATGACTCTGAAATATCAGTAAGTTATAGAATCTATAACCCCGACTATGACTCTGAAATATCAGTAAGTTATAGAATCTATAACATCATTGTGTGGAGTTTTTTTTTTGCCGTCCAGATTTATCATGAGCTGGATGAAAATGTGCTGAGTGTCTCTGAAGGTTTTAGTTACAGAAAAAAGAGACCGGGGCTATAAATGTGAGGGGGCGGAGCCTGTTGGAGGGCAGATGATGCTGAGGGACGGCAGCAGCTGGAGGTCAGCTGCATGTTAGTCATCAGAAGAGAAGAACTCAGTTTAAATGATCAGTAGAGTTCAGACAACACAATGAGCTCCTCGATACAAACGAATCTAAGTGAAGGATATTCTCTCATATTAACACAAGCAATCATTTCGAACCATTACCATCAAATTCATCAGTTTTAATCAATCAAAGCTTTTGCAACAACAAAAACTAAAAGTATGAAAACATTGCAGGGAAAAAACAACATTATGAACAGAAACGAGACGACGTGAAGAAGAAGTAGAAGAAGAAGCAGAAGCAGAAGCAGGACAAACCTGAATGAAATGATAAATGTTCTTGTATTTCTCTTTTCTAGTCTCCACCACTCAAAGCTCTTCAACGCTACATGTCATCAGGAGGAGGAGGAGGAGGAGGAGGAGGAGGAGGAGGAGAAGAAGAAGAAGAAGAAGAAGAAGAAGAAGAAGAAGAAGAAGAAGAAGAAGAAGAAGAAGAAGAAGAAGAAGAAGAAGAAGAAGAAGTCTGAATGAAAACAATGATGGAACGAAACAATTCAAAGTACTTATTAAATATCAGGACCCTCCTGAGACCTCAGTATAGACCAGGACTCCCTGTGACCCCTCTGCTCAGGAGCCACATTTAGCTTCAGCTGGCCTCCTTTCACCAGCTGCTCAGACTAATGAAGAATATAATGATATGTATCATCTAATATATTATATAACGGATACTAGAATGTAATATACATTATAATATTCAATGTCTTTGATATAAAAAGGCTCATTGTTACATCTCCTCTGGTTCAGTGCGCTGCAGTTCATTCAGCGGTATTACAGATAAAGTGTCGCTCCGTCTCAAATCTTAAATAAATAAACTTGATTTCATGTTTGTGAGGGAAGCCGAATGTTTGAGGAGGAAATAAACACAAATGTCTCGACTTCTTTAAGACTTCTACACGACTTCTTTACGACTTCACTACGACTTCTCTGCCACTTCACTGCCACTTCACTGCCACTTCTCTGCCACTTCTCTGCGACTTCACTACGACTTCACTACGACTTCTCTGCCACTTCACTGCCACTTCACTGCCACTTCACTGCGACTTCTCTGCGACTTCACTACGACTTCTCTGCCACTTCTCTGCCACTTCACTGCCACTTCTCTGTGACTTCACTACGACTCCCTCACGACTTCTTTACGACTTCTCTACGACTTCTCTACGACTTCTCTACGACTTCTCTGCCACTTCACTGCGACTTCTCTGCGACTTCACTACGACTCCCTCACGACTTCTTTACGACTTCACTACGACTTCTCTACGACTTCTCTACGACTTCTCTACGACTTCACTACGACTTCACTACGACTTCACTACGACTTCTCTGCCACTTCTCTGCCACTTCACTGCCACTTCACTGCGACTTCTCTGCGACTTCACTACGACTCCCTCACGACTTCTTTACGACTTCACTACGACTTCTCTACGACTTCTCTACGACTTCACTACGACTTCACTACGACTCCCTCACGACTTCTTTACGACTTCTCTACGACTTCTCTACGACTTCTTTACGACTTCTCTACGACTTCACTACGACTTCACTACGACTTCACTATGACTTCTTTACGACTTCTCTACGACTTCACTACGACTTCACTACGACTTCTCTACGACTTCTCTACGACTTCACTACGACTCCCTCACGACTTCTTTACGACTTCTCTACGACTTCACTACGACTTCTCTACGACTTCTCTACGACTTCACTACGACTTCTCTACGACTTCACTACGACTTCACTACGACTTCACTACGACTTCTCTACGACTTCACTACGACTCCCTCACGACTTCACTACGACTTCACTACGACTTCACTACGACTTCACTACGACTTCTCTACGACTTCACTACGACTTCACTACGACTCCCTCACGACTTCTTTACGACTTCACTGCGACTTCTCTGCCACTTCTCTACGACTTCACTACGACTTCTCTACGACTTCACTACGACTTCTCTACGACTTCTCTACGACTTCTCTACCACTTCTCTACCACTTCACTGCGACTTCACTGCGACATCTTTGCGACTTCTCTGCGACTCCCTCACGACAACTTCTCTACGACTTCACTACGACTCATTGACAATCTCAAAGATCCAAAAGACTTTTATTTCACAAAAACTCGCTTATAGTAAAGTACTGCGTATAGTAAAGTACTGCTTATAGTAAAGTACTGCATATAGTAAAGTACTGCGTATAGTAAAGTACTGCATATAGTAAAGTACTGAATATAGTAAAGTACTGCGTATAGTAAAGTACTGCATATAGTAAAGTACTGCGTACAGTAAAGTACTGCATATAGGAAAGTACTGCGTATAGTAAAGTACTGCGTATAGTAAAGTACTGCGTACAGTAAAGTACTGCATATAGGAAAGTACTGCGTATAGTAAAGTACTGCATATAGTAAAGTACTGCGTATAGTAAACTACTGCATATAGTAAAGTACTGCAGGTACTGTAGTACTATAGAAGCTCGTATCTCCTTCTTCTAACTGATTCAGTGTCTTTAGGATTTTTTTTTTTTTTAAATACATTTTTCTCATTCACAGGCTGAACAATCAATTATAATATTGTGTCATCATTAATATTGACTATTATTGTTGTATTATTATTATGATAATATTGTAATATTTAATGATATTAATATTTAACAACTAATAACACAGTGGGAAATAATAAAAAAGAAAATATCAAATATACAACAAACACACATTTGGTTGATATGATGAACTGATCTGAGATTTTCTTCTATGTTTCACTACATCAGAGTACTTTCACTGTTTACATTTTAAAAAACATTTTTATGTGTTTTGGAAACAGAATGACTTAACTAGTGATGTCATCAGTGTTACTGATCTGTGATTGGACGATAATCACAAAAACAAAATGTAAAACCAGCAGCAGTATATTTAACATGAATGATGTCATGATTCATAAATCATCACTTTGTGTCTTTGTTCACGTGCTAATAAATAAACACAAAACTATTAATTATGACTTCTGTAACATCAAAGGTTTACAGCTACAATCATAAATCATAGAGGGTATTCATATTGAATATAAATATATTATATGAGATATATTTTGTTACATATTACATATATAATACAATGTATTTATATCACATTTAAATATTATATTATATGTATTATAAATGAGTTTAAAGACGACAAAACCATGAAACTGTAAATGAATATGACGTGTTTGTGACTCTCGTCCATAAACAACATGACTGTAACCATAACCCTCCTCTTTTCAAACAACAGCGTTTCCTTCAGATTCTGAGAAACATTTAGTCTGAATGTGTTCCAACGAGCTGATAATCAATAATCAATAAGAACAGGAGAGGATATCTGTGATCTCTTTTCATTCTTTAGGTCTTTGAACGCCTCACGAGAACAGCTGAGAGATTTCTGTGTCATCAGCTGATTAGAGGTGAAAAGTTCTCAGTTCACTCGACATCAAGAAGGATCCAATCAATCAATCGCTGACTATGTATGCTCTATATACTGTATATATATATATATATACAGATATATATATATATATATATACAGATATATATATATATACATATATATATATATATACACATATATATATATATATATATATATATATATATATATATATATATATATATATATATATACAGATATATATATATATATATATATATATATATATATATATATATATATATATATATATATATATATATATATATATATATACAGATATATATATATCTGTATATATATATATACAGATATATATATATATATATTTATATAAAGATATATACGTATCTATAAATATCTGGTTTCCTGTTACCGGTCCATGTGTAATGTTCTTGTTCTTAGAACAGAAAGATGTAAAATAATAAATCTGTTTAAAGTAGACTCAAAGAGAGTAAACTATTTACAGTGACAGTCAGATATGGCCGTGGTTATAAATACACTGCCCCCCCCCCCCCCGGTTTGAGCGACAGCCACCATGTGCACATAGCTGAGCAGCATCTGATATCAGTGCTGCTGATTCCCTTAAAAAGCCATCAGCCCGACACTCCTCTCTGCTGCTCTCAGCTGCTATTCTGGGCTTCTTCTTCTACTGCTGCACAAGGCCGCAACACACACACACACACACCTAACACACCAAAACCACCACAGTTCACCTTAAAAACACCCCCAACATGAACCCAGGTGACCATGGTGCTACTCACGGTCTCCTCCGGAGAGGACTGATGGGCTGGAGCCCAGCTGACTCTCAGACAGGAACGAACAGTTTCCAGACAACAATCCCAAAGATGAGAACAGAAGAGCCTGCGATTCCCCCCCGACTCCAACAAAACTACCAGGCGTAGTTCTGCTCTTCTGACCCTCCACCCGAGGCTGGGAAAAGCTGCTCAGGAGGGCCGGTCCCGGTGCTATAGGTCTTTATACCGGGGGGGACGGCCTGCCTCAGTGATCCGAGGCTCCCCATTGGCCACCCCTCGGGGGGGGGGGGGGGGGCATGGCGGCCATTTATGCAACCGTCACCCTAATGGACCCTCGGGGCTGTGATGGGGGTCGATCATGTGGTCGCGTGACAGAAGATCTTTGATAAAGTCTCTCTGGATCTGATCAGTGAAATCAGTCAGAGACAGTTACAAGGACTTACAGAGACCTGGTCCTTTAAGTCCTGGTAGACCTGCAGACCAAAAGGAGGCAGGGGCTGTTCCTGTCACTCAAACCTCCCCTCCCTCTCCCTCTGTTTACACACTTCTTCTTCTACTGCTTTTATTGATGCACTCTGAGTCTCACTCCTGCAGCTGCTTCATGGTTTTGTAAGAAGCTTTGGTAACAGTCACTCAGCTGTCAATCATCACTCAGCTGTCAATCATCTCTCAGCTGTCAATCATCTCTCAGCTGTCAATCATCACTCAGCTGACTCAGCTGATCTCTTTCTAACACTGATCTCTTTGGTTTTAGTGGTGTTGGTGGTTTTAGTGGTGTTGGTGATTGTGTTGGTGGTTTTAGTGGTGTTGGTGATTGTGTTGGTGGTTTTAGTGGTGTTGTTGGTTTTAGTGGTGCTGGTGGTGTTGTTGGTTGTGTTGGTGGTTTTAGTGGTGTTGTTGGTTTTAGTGATGTTGGTGATTGTATTGGTGGTTTTAGTGATGTTGGTGATTGTGTTGGTGGTTTTAGTGGTGTTGTTGGTTTTAGTGGTGTTGGTGATTGTGTTGGTGGTTTTAGTGGTGTTGGTGATTGTGTTGGTGGTTTTAGTGGTGTTGTTGGTTTTAGTGGTGTTGGTGATTGTGTTGGTGGTTTTAGTGGTGCTGGTGGT
Source organism: Melanostigma gelatinosum (assembly GCF_949748355.1). NCBI lineage: Eukaryota > Metazoa > Chordata > Actinopteri > Perciformes > Zoarcidae > Melanostigma > Melanostigma gelatinosum. The sequence continues at coordinate 27,407,908 of NC_136643.1, forward strand.
GTTGTTGGTTTTAGTGGTGTTGGTGATTGTGTTGGTGGTTTTAGTGATGTTGGTGATTGTGTTGGTGGTTTTAGTGGTGTTGGTGATTGTGTTGGTGGTTTTAGTGGTGTTGGTGATTGTGTTGGTGGTTTTAGTGATGTTGGTGATTGTGTTGGTGGTTTTAGTGGTGTTGGTGGTTGTGTTGGTGGTTTTAGTGGTGTTGGTGATTGTGTTGGTGGTTCTAGTGGTGCTGGTGATTGTGTTGGTGGTTTTAGTGGTGCTGGTGGTGTTGTTGGTTTTAGTGGTGTTGTTGGTTGTGTTGGTGGTTTTAGTGGTGTTGTTGGTTGTGTTGGTGGTTTTAGTGGTGTTGGTGGTTGTGTTGGTGGTTTTAGTGGTGTTGGTGATAGTGTTGGTGGTTTTAGTGGTGTTGGTGATTGTGTTGGTGGTTTTAGTGGTGCTGGTGGTGTTGTTGGTTTTAGTGGTGTTGTCGGTTGTGTTGGTGGTTTTAGTGGTGTTGTTGGTTGTGTTGGTGGTTTTAGTGGTGTTGGTGATTGTGTTGGTGGTTTTAGTGGTGCTGGTGGTGTTGTTGGTTTTAGTGGTGTTGTTGGTTGTGCTGGTGGTTTTAGTGGTGTTGGTGATTGTGTTGGTGGTTTTAGTGGTGCTGGTGGTGTTGTTGGTTGTGCTGGTGGTTTTAGTGGTGTTGTTTGTTTTAGTGGTGCTGGTGGTGTTGTTGGTTGTGTTGGTGGTTTTAGTGGTGTTGTTGGTTTTAGTGATGTTGGTGATTGTGTGGGTGGTTTTAGTGATGTTGGTGATTGTGTTGGTGGTTTTAGTGGTGTTGGTGATTGTGTTGGTGGTTTTAGTGATGTTGGTGATTGTGTTGGTGGTTTTAGTGGTGTTGTTGGTTATGTTGGTGGTTTTAGTGGTGTTGGTGATTGTGTTGGTGGTTTTAGTGGTGCTGGTGGTGTTGTTGGTTTTAGTGGTGTTGGTGGTTGTGTTGGTGGTTTTAGTGGTGTTGTTGGTTTTAGTGGTGTTGGTGATTGTGTTGGTGGTTTTAGTGGTGTTGGTGATTGTGTTGGTGGTTTTAGTGGTGTTGTTGGTTTTAGTGGTGTTGGTGATTGTGTTGGTGGTTTTAGTGGTGCTGGTGGTGTTGTTGGTTTTAGTGGTGTTGGTGATTGTGTTGGTGGTTTTAGTGATGTTGGTGATTGTGTTGGTGGTTTTAGTGGTGTTGGTGATTGTGTTGGTGGTTTTAGTGGTGTTGGTGATTGTGTTGGTGGTTTTAGTGATGTTGGTGATTGTGTTGGTGGTTTTAGTGGTGTTGGTGGTTGTGTTGGTGGTTTTAGTGGTGTTGGTGATTGTGTTGGTGGTTTTAGTGGTGCTGGTGATTGTGTTGGTGGTTTTAGTGGTGCTGGTGGTGTTGTTGGTTTTAGTGGTGTTGTTGGTTGTGTTGGTGGTTTTAGTGGTGTTGTTGGTTGTGTTGGTGGTTTTAGTGGTGTTGGTGGTTGTGTTGGTGGTTTTAGTGGTGTAGGTGATTGTGTTGGTGGTTTTAGTGGTGTTGGTGATTGTGTTGGTGGTTTTAGTGGTGCTGGTGGTGTTGTTGGTTTTAGTGGTGTTGTTGGTTGTGTTGGTGGTTTTAGTGGTGCTGTTGGTTGTGTTGGTGGTTTTAGTGGTGTTGGTGATTGTGTTGGTGGTTTTAGTGGTGCTGGTGGTGTTGTTGGTTTTAGTGGTGTTGTTGGTTGTGCTGGTGGTTTTAGTGGTGTTGGTGATTGTGTTGGTGGTTTTAGTGGTGCTGGTGGTGTTGTTGGTTGTGCTGGTGGTTTTAGTGGTGTTGTTTGTTTTAGTGGTGCTGGTGGTGTTGTTGGTTGTGTTGGTGGTTTTAGTGGTGTTGTTGGTTTTAGTGATGTTGGTGATTGTGTGGGTGGTTTTAGTGATGTTGGTGATTGTGTTGGTGGTTTTAGTGGTGTTGGTGATTGTGTTGGTGGTTTTAGTGATGTTGGTGATTGTGTTGGTGGTTTTAGTGGTGTTGTTGGTTATGTTGGTGGTTTTAGTGGTGTTGGTGATTGTGTTGGTGGTTTTAGTGGTGCTGGTGGTGTTGTTGGTTTTAGTGGTGTTGGTGGTTGTGTTGGTGGTTTTAGTGATGTTGGTGATTGTGTTGGTGGTTTTAGTGGTGTTGTTGGTTATGTTGGTGGTTTTAGTGGTGTTGGTGATTGTGTTGGTGGTTTTAGTGGTTGTGTTGGTGGTTTTAGTGGTGTTGGTGATTGTGTTGGTGGTTTTAGTGGTGCTGGTGGTGTTGTTGGTTTTAGTGGTGTTGTTGGTTGTGTTGGTGGTTTTAGTGGTGTTGGTGATTGTGTTGGTGGTTTTAGTGGTGCTGGTGGTGTTGTTGGTTTTAGTGGTGTTGGTGGTTGTGTTGGTGGTTTTAGTGATGTTGGTGATTGTGTTGGTGGTTTTAGTGGTGTTGGTGATTGTGTTGGTGGTTTTAGTGGTGTTGGTGATTGTGTTGGTGGTTTTAGTGGTGTTGGTGGTTGTTTTGGTGGTTTTAGTGGTGTTGGTGATTGTGTTGGTGGTTTTAGTGGTGCTGGTGGTGTTGTTGGTTTTAGTGGTGTTGTTGGTTGTGTTGGTGGTTTTAGTGGTGTTGTTGGTTGTGTTGGTGGTTTTAGTGGTGTTGTTGGTTGTGTTGGTGGTTTTAGTGGTGTTGTTGGTTGTGTTGGTGGTTTTAGTGGTGTTGGTGATTGTGTTGGTTGTTTTAGTGGTGCTGGTGGTGTTGTTGGTTTTAGTGGTGTTGTTGGTTGTGCTGGTGGTTTTAGTGGTGTTGGTGATTGTGTTGGTGGTTTTAGTGGTGTTGGTGATTGTGTTGGTGGTTTTAGTGGTGTTGGTGATTGTGTTGGTGGTTTTAGTGGTGTTGGTGATTGTGTTGGTGGTTTTAGTGATGTTGGTGATTGTGTTGGTGGTTTTAGTGGTGTTGGTGATTGTGTTGGTGGTTTTAGTGGTGTTGGTGATTGTGTTGGTGGTTTTAGTGGTGTTGGTGGTTGTGTTGGTGGTTTTAGTGGTGTTGGTGATTGTGTTGGTGGTTTTAGTGGTACTGGTGGTGTTGTTGGTTTTAGTGGTGTTGTTGGTTGTGTTGGTGGTTTTAGTGGTGTTGGTGATTGTGTTGGTGGTTTTAGTGGTGCTGGTGGTGTTGTTGGTTTTAGTGGTGTTGTTGGTTGTGCTGGTGGTTTTAGTGGTGTTGGTGATTGTGTTGGTGGTTTTACTGGTGTTGGTGATTGTGTTGGTGGTTTTAGTGGTGTTGTTGGTTGTGTTGGTGGTTTTAGTGGTGTTGGTGATTGTGTTGGTGGTTTTAGTGGTGTTGTTGGTTGTGTTGGTGGTTTTAGTGGTGCTGGTGATTGTGTTGGTTGTTTTAGTGGTGCTGGTGGTGTTGTTGGTTTTAGTGGTGTTGTTGGTTGTGCTGGTGGTTTTAGTGGTGTTGGTGATTGTGTTGGTGGTTTTACTGGTGTTGGTGATTGTGTTGGTGGTTTTAGTGGTGTTGGTGATTGTGTTGGTGGTTTTAGTGGTGTTGGTGATTGTGTTGGTGGTTTTAGTGATGTTGGTGATTGTGTTGGTGGTTTTAGTGGTGTTGGTGATTGTGTTGGTGGTTTTAGTGGTGTTGGTGATTGTGTTGGTGGTTTTAGTGGTGTTGGTGGTTGTGTTGGTGGTTTTAGTGGTACTGGTGGTGTTGTTGGTTTTAGTGGTGTTGTTGGTTGTGTTGGTGGTTTTAGTGGTGTTGGTGATTGTGTTGGTGGTTTTAGTGGTGCTGGTGGTGTTGTTGGTTTTAGTGGTGTTGTTGGTTGTGTTGGTGGTTTTAGTGGTGTTGTTGGTTGTGTTGGTGGTTTTAGTGGTGTTGTTGGTTGTGTTGGTGGTTTTAGTGGTGCTGGTGATTGTGTTGGTTGTTTTAGTGGTGCTGGTGGTGTTGTTGGTTTTAGTGGTGTTGTTGGTTGTGCTGGTGGTTTTAGTGGTGTTGGTGATTGTGTTGGTGGTTTTACTGGTGTTGGTGATTGTGTTGGTGGTTTTAGTGGTGTTGTTGGTTGTGTTGGTGGTTTTAGTGGTGTTGGTGATTGTGTTGGTGGTTTTAGTGGTGTTGGTGATTGTGTTGGTGGTTTTAGTGGTGTTGTTGGTTTTAGTGATGTTGGTGATTGTGTTGGTGGTTTTAGTGGTGTTGTTGGTTTTAGTGATGTTGGTGATTGTGTTGGTGGTTTTAGTGGTGTTGTTGGTTATGTTGGTGGTTTTAGTGGTGTTGGTGATTGTGTTGGTGGTTTTAGTGGTGTTGTTGGTTATGTTGGTGGTTTTAGTGGTGTTGTTGGTTATGTTGGTGGTTTTAGTGGTGTTGGTGATTGTGTTGGTGGTTTTAGTGGTGTTGGTGATTGTGTTGGTGGTTTTAGTGGTGTTGTTGGTTATGTTGGTGGTTTTAGTGGTGTTGGTGATTGTGTTGGTGGTTTTAGTGGTGTTGTTGGTTATGTTGGTGGTTTTAGTGGTGTTGGTGGTTTTAGTGGTGTTGGTGATTGTGTTGGTGGTTTTAGTGGTGTTGGTGATTGTGTTGGTGGTTTTAGTGGTGTTGTTGGTTATGTTGGTGGTTTTAGTGGTGTTGGTGGTTTTAGTGGTGTTGGTGATTGTGTTGGTGGTTTTAGTGGTGTTGGTGATTGTGTTGGTGGTTTTAGTGGTGTTGTTGGTTATGTTGGTGGTTTTAGTGGTGCTGGTGATTGTGTTGGTGGTTTTAGTGGTGTTGGTGATTGTGTTGGTGGTTTTAGTGGTGTTGTTGGTTATGTTGGTGGTTTTAGTGGTGTTGTTGGTTGTGCTGGTGGTTTTAGTTTTGCTGGTGGTGCTGGTGGTTATGGATTTAGTGGTTTTAGTGGTGCTGGATATAGTCAAATTTTCTCTGCTGATCTGTTTCTGTCTTGGTGTTTCGGGGGTTCAGTCTCTGGTCGTCTCAGGTGTCGACAGACTGAACAGCTGCAGGACACTAAATCCTGCTGAGAGTCCAGAGAGACTCAGAGAGACTCAGAAAGACTCAGAGACCCTCTCCTATAAACTGGAGACCAGACCACCAGCACCCCCTAACACCACCCACCGGTACTGTAACAGTCAGATACTTGACCTCTTCTTAAAGGGCCAGTAGTGATGTTAGTCTGAGGTTCTGATCAGTCTAGTTTTACTTTCAGGAGATGAATCAAATCAATGTTCTGCTGTTAATCAATAAAGAATCAATATCAGTTATCGTTACATGTTCACCTCTTTACCTTGATGACAGAACTGAAGCAGTTATCTCTGCTCTCTTCACACCAGACTAAAACACTGATACAAATCAGTGATCAACATCAGTGTTTTAGGGACAAATAAAAGTCTGTCAATATAATATAGGACTTTATAAATATTACTTCACCAGTTACTGAGCAGTAAAAGTACTGTGTACTAGTACTCGTTACTCAGTATCTCCATCAAAGACTTGAAAGGCAGAAACACAGAGTTGACAAAGGTCACAGTTTGTAACAAAATCTCTCTTTATTTGAACTGATTGTACTTAAATAGATTGGTAAATTGATAGGGGGAGTCACACAGGGGGATGGGGGAGTCACACAGGGGGATAGGGGGAGTCACACAGGGTGATAGGGGGAGTCACACAGGGGGATAGAGGGAGTCACACAGAGTGATAGGGGGAGTCACACAGGGGGATAGGGGGAGTCACACAGGGGGATGGGGGGAGTCACACAGCGTGATAGAGGGAGTCACACAGGGAGATAGTCGGAGTCACACAGGGGGATAGGGGGAGTCACACAGGGGGATAGGGGGAGTCACACAGAGTGATAGGGGGAGTCACACAGGGGGATAGGGGGAGTCACACAGAGTGATAGGGGGAGTCACACAGGGGGATAGGGGGAGTCACACAGGGGGATGGGGGAGTCACACAGGGGGATAGAGGGAGTCACACAGGGTGATGGGGGCTGGTGGGGCTGCGTTCTTCCTGAAATCCACAACCATCTCCACTGTCTTTAGAGCGTTGAGCTCCAGGTTGTTCAGACCGCACCAGGTCACCAGATGGTCAGTCTCCCACCTGTAGTCCAATGAGGGTGGTGTCATCCGCGAACTTCAGGAGCTTGACGGACTGGTGACTGGAGATGCAGCTGTTGGTGTACGGGGAGAAGAGCAGAGGAGAAAGAATGCAGCCTTGGGAGGAACCGGTGCTGATGGTCCTGGAGGATGAGACGTGCTTTCCGAGCTTCACGTGCTGCTTCCTGTCAGACAGGAAGTCTGTGATCCACTTGCAGGTGGAGTCGGGCATGTGCAGCTGGGAGAGCTTGCTATGCAGCAGAGACGGGATGATGGTGTTGAAGGCAGAGCTGAAGTCCACAAACAGGATCCTGGCGTAGGTTCCTGGGGAGTCCAGATGCTGGAGGATGAAGTGATGGGCCATGTTGACTGCATCGCCTACAGACCTGTTGGCTCTGTAGGCGAACTGCAGGGGGTCCAGGAGTGGGTCGGTGAGGGTTTTTAGATGGGACAGGACAAGGCGCTCAAAAGACTTCATGACCACAGAGGTCAGGGTGACGGGCCTGTAGTCATTGAGTCCTGTGATCCTAGTTTTTGGGGATGGGGATGATGGTGGAAGTGGTAGTAGGTGGTGGTATTAGTACAAGATCAGAGTACTTCTTCCTTCCTGATGGTCTGATGGGGAGAATGTTTGGGGGCTCATTAACAGCTTCACTGTAAAGGTGCGTTCACACCGGACGCGTCGATTTTTTGACGCGCGTCGAGATTACATACAAAGTCTATGCACAGACGTGATGAGACTGGCGCAAAAACGCGTCCAACACGTGAGTTGAGATTTTTCAACTTCTGCGAAATATTCGCGTGACGCTGTGGCGCGATAGCCTATCAGCGTTGAGTTGCTCCCCCTGTCATCACTGACTTCCTGCCGTTGTTGAATCAGGAAATAAATCCTGTAGCCGCCTGTGTTCACCCAGAGCTCTACGATACCTCATATCAACAGAGACCGGACCAAACTATGTGTATGCATGTGTGTGTGTAAACCATACGGTACAAACAATGAACAGACGCCGTATTTACGTCTATGTGACGTTATTGAGTGCTGGTGGAGCTGCTACGATGTTAGCATAGCCTAGCACCGATCCATCAGAGCTCCATTGAGAAGACCAGTAACTTACAAATCGGCATCATTACGTAGTTATTTCGGAGTCCCTTTTTGTCGGTTTATTGCCGTTGAATCACAGCCAAATCAGTTCATTTTGTGTTCATACAGCTGTAGTAAACAGTGACGTGTGGCTTGCTAGACAGTGAATACAGCTCGATAAAATCCACGGAGCTCCTCTGAACAATATTATGAACCAGACATGACGGCGTTTAGTTTCCCGGGATATCTGTGACTTCCACAACACGTAGAAATAGAGGTTATTTTTTCCATGGTTAATGGCGGACAGTTGAACGGATCCAGGTCTATAAACCACGCCCCCTCTCCGGCGCTGCGCGATTCGCGCGAATCACCAGTCGCGTTTGGTGTGAACACGACCGGCGACGCGTTGGATGCATTTTTGCGGCGCCACTCAACACAAAGAATCTGTGCAATACGACAACTGTTCTGTCTGTATCTATCATCTTTTAAGTTTTTTAGTTGTAGTTATATTTTTAGTTTTTGTGGATTTTTTTTTACTTTTTACTAAGTTAATATTCCTTACTGTTTATTACAATATTTACGTATTTATAATACTTGTCTCTTGTTTGCACTATACAATATATACAGTATATACTGTATATATATACTGTATATACTGTATTATTATCTTATTTTACTTCAATGAGGAGGAGGAGTGGATATTAATCCAAACTAATTCAATATATCTCTATATGTGACTGATTATGTTTCAATAATCTTCACATTCACATGAACTGATGTTTAAATCAGCTGATCAACATTATTATTCATAACTGCAAAGAGAAGAGTTTATCTGCAGGGATGTTGTCTGTCCAGCAGAGGGCAGAACAACACTGTGGACGGGTCACTGTTCACCTGACGAGAGAGAGAGAGAGACAGAGAAAGAGAGAGAGACAGACCTCCCTCTTCCCTACCTCTCTCCTCTCTCCTCCCTCCCTCTCTCCTCCCTCCTCCCTCCCTCTCTCCTCCCTACCTCTCTCCTCCCTCCTCCCTACCTCTCTCCTCCCTACCTCTCTCCTCCCTCCTCCCTACCTCTCTCCTCCCTCCTCCCTACCTCTCTCCTCCCTACCTCTCTCCTCCCTACCTCTCTCCTCCCTCCCTCAGTCATCAGAGACTGAAGACTGAAGTTTATCTTCCAGCAGTCTGAGAGTGAAGAACATGTGAAAGTGCCATTTAGTGTGTTTCTGTCTTGATGTCATCCATCAATGTTGATTATATACATGTGTATATATTATATTTAAACATAAATACATTCATATATATATATATGGACAGCCCTTTCGTCTGACTCGTCATAGTGATGTTGGGAACTAAAGGAGCGTGTTTGGGTTATCAGCATTTAAGAAACTGAATTCTTGACATCAATAGAATTATTAATGTAAGTAACAATTATTAATGATTATTAATAACAACGGGGCACCACCCTGCGAACAGGGACCAATAACCAAACGATAAAACTAAGTCTCATCATTAGTAGTCACTCATAATGTCAATAGTCTGCGTATGACTACACATTCAGTGACAGTGAAGGTTTTAAGTTCGAGCACAGGCTACTACATACAGTCTTATCAAATACATATGCACAAGTAATCACAGACGACTGCTCCTTAAAGTATAACAGAGTTTATTAAATCAAAATAATAAATGATCAAATCAATTAATATTGCAACCAACAAACGTTATCATACAATTTTATATGCCTAAACTAAAGAATGAATAAAATGGATGAGGGTGTATGTCTGTGTGTGTGTGTGTGTGTGTGTGTGTGTGTGTGTGTGTGTGTGTGTGTGTGTGTGGGTCTGTGGGTGAAAGGGAAGGAGAGTCTTACAGCTATTGCTAAAGACTACAAAGATGACGGCGTCGAGTGATGCGGGCCAAAAGGGGAGGGGCCTTAAGATACTACAGCTAAACTACCACCAGATGGCGGAGTCGAGTGACTCGGGCAAAATGGCGGTGAGACTGCTGTACGTAATCACGTGTGCCGATGCACACATGTGTTGTGAGGCGATCGTTTGAACGGGGTTTCCCTCAGGGGCAGAGATAGGAGCTGTGCGTGTTACGTGAGAGGAGGAATAAAAGGGGAGAGAGAGGAATCAGAGTTTCTGTGTGCAATGTCGCGTTGTAGTGAAACTGAGGATCGCCGATCGTATCTCACACAAGTTGCCGTTGTCGCTTCGCGAACTGACGACACTTATGCCCGATAGTCGCGTTTCCACACTTCACTCACAGAATCGATTCAAGGAAATAGAGCAAGAACAAAAATGAAATCAAATAATCCCAAAAGCAACAGTCAAACAGTTAATACACAATGCAACGGAGCTTCTCTGCTCCGTAATGATTACGCAATATCTCAATATCACGCGACAGTAACTTAAACACACAAAAACACGTGAATATCAACGTATAAATGAATGGACTGAATTAAACTTAAGTTAATTTAAGCTAAGCTATGCCCAGATACCAAGAATCTTACTTGTCGATGCTTCGTTGCAACGTTGGAGTGTGTTCGTGGGGAAGTACTCCGTTTTCCTCGTCAGGAAGGGGGGGGGGGCTGCTTGCAGCGCGGCCTTGTAGCGGGCGCTGTGTGTCGCACGGCTTTTGCTGGTGCGGCTTCGGTCCGTTGGCGTGGCTCTGGAGCAAACGCAGACGTGATCTATCCTCGCTGCAGGGGGGGTGATCTAACTTCGACTGACGGCGTGGTCCGTGCGTCTTACCGGGAATCGTCGGTGAAGGAGGGAGGCTTGGTCGTCTTTCCTTCGCCGGAATGTGTGCACCAAAAGAAAAAGAAAAGCAAAAAGCGGAGAACGGATCGCTGAAGCGGATTCGTTATCGCGGGCGGAGTGGGCCTTTACTCAGCGTGGAACACGGCTGTTTCGTCCAGCGAAATGGCCTGTGACCTGACAGGGTTTGAGGAGGGGTGAAGGGCCGTTGCTTCCTCGTGGCCAGCGTCGCGCTGGCGGGGAAAGCTGGATCTTCTGTGGCCTGGACGGGGGTCCGAGCGAAGAGAGCGTTGTGTGCTCCCCGTCTCAACCGAGGTCGAAGGGAAAAAGCATTGAGGTGTGTACTGCAGGCAGTTTTGTAGAACAGTGGTTGAACCACAGGGGTCCTGGGGTCTCTTGGCCCTCGGCCAATGAGATTGCAGCGGTGCATTCAGGTGACTTCAGGAACCATAGTTTTTTTTTGGGGGGGGGGGGGAATTCACACCCTTGTGTGAAATTCCGAGAGGAGGTTTGCTCTCATCAAACTACAAATCAGGATGAAACCTTTGCTTGAAAAAGTGAAGGCCTGATTCTCTTTGTCCACAGCACATGTTGAAGCCATATGGTCAGACCCCAACAGTGATGACCAGGAGAACAACATGTATTATCTCTATAATACAGCAGTGATGCCTCTAGTGGACACGAAGAGAATAACATGTATTATCTCTACAATACAGCAGTGATGCCTCTAGTGGACACCAGGAGAATAACATGTATTATCTCTATAATACAGCAGTGATGCCTCTAGTGGACACTAAGAGAATAACATGTATTATCTCTATAATACAGCAGTGATGCCTCTAGTGGACACTAAGAGAATAACATGTATTATCTCTATAAAACAGCAGTGATGCCTCTAGTGGACACTAAGAGAATAACATGTATTATCTCTATAATACAGCAGTGATGCCTCTAGTGGACACTAAGAGAATAACATGTATTATCTCTATAATACAGCAGTGATGCCTCTAGTGGACACTAAGAGAATAACATGTATTATCTCTACAATACAGTAGTGATGCCTCTAGTGGACACTAAGAGAATAACATGTATTATCTCTACAATACAGTAGTGATGCCTCTAGTGGACACTAAGAGAATAACATGTATTATCTCTATAATACAGCAGTGATGCCTCTAGTGGACACTAAGGAATAACATGTATTATCTCTACAATACAGCAGTGATGCCTCTAGTGGACACTAAGAGAATAACATGTATTATCTCTATAATACAGCAGTGATGCCTCTAGTGGACACTAAGAGAATAACATGTATTATCTCTACAATACAGCAGTGATGCCTCTAGTGGACACTAAGAGAATAACATGTATTATCTCTATAATACAGTAGTGATGCCTCTAGTGGACACTAAGAGAATAACATGCATTATCTCTATAATACAGCAGTGATGCCTCTAGTGGACACTAAGAGAATAACATGTATTATCTCTACAATACAGCAGTGATGCCTCTAGTGGACACTAAGAGAATAACATGCATTATCTCTACAATACAGCAGTGATGCCTCTAGTGGACACTAAGAGAATAACATGTATTATCTCTACAATACAGCAGTGATGCCTCTAGTGGACACTAAGAGAATAACATGTATTATCTCTATAATACAGCAGTGATGCCTCTAGTGGACACTAAGAGAATAACATGTATTATCTCTACAATACAGCAGTGATGCCTCTAGTGGACACTAAGAGAATAACATGTATTATCTCTATAATACAGTAGTGATGCCTCTAGTGGACACTAAGAGAATAACATGTATTATCTCTATAATACAGTAGTGATGCCTCTAGTGGACACTAAGAGAATAACATGCATTATCTCTACAATACAGCAGTGATGCCTCTAGTGGACACTAAGAGAATAACATGTATTATGGTTATAGTGCTTTAATGGGACATTTTTGTGTCTGTTTTTAGCTGTGCATTTTATTATGGGTTTATTGTTATTAATGTAGGAGCTGAGGCTCTTACGAATTAAAAAACAACAACACACACTTTCCAAAATGTCTGCCATACGCATTAGCAGCAGAAATGATGGAGGCATTAAATGAAGGATTAATCTTCACCTGGATGTTTACAGGTGGTTTAGATGTGAATCTCTTCCTCATAAACCTGGTTTCTGTGGTCCGGTTTGTGTTCACAGAGAAACAAACAGAGCGTGATGAGAGGTTTGGTGGGGTGGGGGTGGGGTGGGGGTGGGAGTCTCTAAAATGAGCTTTCATGGTTTTTAATGAAGCTCGGAGGACTTAATCAAAGCCCTCTCTGAGCCCCCCGAGTGTCACACTCTCCATCCAACACTTCATTATTACAGAGCGACAGTCTGGGTCACATCGCTCTGCTTCTGTTCTGGAGGGAAGTCATCGGGTGGGGGGGGGGGGAGAGCTGTCTCACATCTCAACACACTGTTTGGTTTGAGTCTCAGGTGTTTGTTCAGTTCAACCAAACTTCAGTCAAAATAACAACGATTCTGTGTGTTCTCTCAGTCAGCTCTGGTCCTGAGAACCCACGAGGACCATTCAGCTGGTGTTGGACCTCTGAACCCACAGCTCACGTTTATTAATATGCTTTAAATACGAACACGTTTATTTTACATGTTTTACCTCAACCCTCCAAACTACGACAGTGTATGAGGTAGACATATATACTGTATATATATATATATATATATCGTTTATATATTATTATTTGTACAACTTGTTTTTATGAAGATGGATTTTTGTTTGGTTTTATATGTGAACTATGGAACCATTGTTACATCCTATGTTGCGCTGGGGACACATTTAGCCACATTCATTGTTGAACTTTGCCATAACAATGCGATTAATTGCGATTAAATATTTTAATCGTTGCCCAGCACTAATATATTCATATACATATAATAAACATATGCATACATATGTTGGGGTCTGGCGCCACCTCCTGGCTGGCTGAGCTCCTCACATGCTTTCCTTCCTCACTAAGCTCTGACATGGGGTCAGAGCAATGTCCACCCTCATGACCACACCTCCCGGCTCCGGCCAAACCTAACACTGACCCCCCCATTGGCCGAGAAAGGGCCCCCCACTTTTTGTGAGATCAGGTTTATAAGCTCGAACACAGCTAGAATCTGTCTCTTCAGCCTGGACCTCAGTCCTGGCTACATGAAGATCCAGCAGCCTCATCACGCTGGCCACGCAGGCCCACGAGGAAGCCGCGGCCTTCAACCCTCCTCAAACCCTGACAGGTCACAAGTCATTTCGCTGGTCGAAACAAACGTTCTATTCTGAGTAAGGCCCTTACCCCGCTGGGACGAATCACTTCCGCGATCCGTTCCCCGCTTTTTCTTTTTGTGTACACATTCCGGCAGGAGGACCACGACTAAGCCTCACTCCTCTACTGACCGACGATTCCCAGGAGACGTACGGACCACGTCGTTTCAACCGAAGTTAAACTGTCCTCTCTGCAGCGAGTACAGATCGGACCAGCGTTTGCTCACACAAGACACGCCACAACGGACCGAAAACAGCGCCAGCTGCAAAGCCGCGCCGACCAGCCCCCCCCAGTCCCTCGAGGAAGGGACAATTCCTCCACGGACACTGACCCCTTTTTCCGAAGCTTCTACAAAGTAAGGTTCATGGCGTCTGGGCATAGCTTAGCATTAGCTTAGCATTAGCTTAATATAGCTTGTTCATTTATGGTTGATATTCCCGTATTTTGTTGTGAGACGTTACTGTCGCGCGATATCAAGGTTTTGCGTAATCAGCGCGGACGCCGGAGCTCCGCTGTATTGTGTATTGAACTGCTGTAACTGTCTGCATTAGATCAGTCGCTGCGAGTGGATGCAGAGTTTGTGTATTATCACTTGAGAGATGTGATAAGAAACAACACGCTCATCTCACCGCAGTGATAAAGATCTGTTTTGTTTGGGGATTACTTTCATTAATTTTATTTCACTTCGTGTGGCATTTCTCTCTTCCTTGAATCGACTCTGTGAGTAAAGTGTGGGATCGCGGCTATCGTGCATAAGTGTCGTCAGTTCGCGACGCGACAACGGCAGCTTGTGTAAGATATGATCAGCGATCCTCACTCTCACTACAACGCACACAGAAACTCTGATTCCCCTCTCTGCCTCTTTTTATTCCTCTTGTTTTCCGTAACGTACATACACATAGAGCTCCGGCTGAGTGTGGGTGAACCCCCGCCTATTGTCCCAACCCACGTGATGCATCGGCACACGTGATTACATACAGCCACATCTCCGCCATTTTGGTCTGCGTCACTCGACTCCGCCATCTTGGTAGTTTTTAGCTGTAGTTCCTTAAGGCTCCTCCCTCTTCACACACACACACACATACATACCTGCATACATACATCCTCCCCTTCACACACACACACACACACACACACACACACACACACACACACACACACACACACACACACACACACACACACACACACACACACACACACACACACACACACACACACACCACACACACACACACACACACACACTCATCCATTTTATTCATTCTTTAGTTTAGGCATATAAAATTGTATGATAACGTTTGTTGGTTGCAATATTAATTGATTTGATCATTTATTATTTTGATTTAATAAACTCTGTTATACTTTAAGGAGCAGTCGTCTGTGATTACTTGTGCATATGTATTTGATAAGACTGTATGTAGTAGCCTTGTGTACGAATTTAACCCTTCACTGTAACTGAATGTGTAGTCATACGCAGACTATTGACATTATGAGTGACTACTAATGATGAGACTTAGTTTTATCGTTTGGTTATTGGTCCCTGTTCGCAGGGTGGTGCCCCGTTGTTATTAATAATCATTAATAATTGTTACATACATTAACAATTCTATTGATGTCAAGAATTCAGTTTCTTAAATGCTGATAACCCAAACACGCTCCTTTAGTTCCCAACACATATCAGTGGCGGGCCGTGCATGTTGTACCTGCCTCCATGCTGTCCTGCAGCTGAACCACCTCATCATGACGCCACAGCTACGCTTATTATTTGTTTCGTGTAAAAATGAAGCACAACACCTGTAAATACACTAATGCAGAGTGCAGATACGTTATGAATACGAGCATGACGGGAAGCTGCGTCATTAACGGACAATGCATGAAAACACTGCGGAGCTAAAACACGTATTCCACCGCACACTGAAGAGCACGGACCAATCAGATGTTACTCACATCAGAGGAACAACACACACCAGAGACACAAACACAGTAACGCTACCGTCCCTCCTCCAGGAAACACACCACTCCGTAGCTCTTGTTGCTGACGTATTCATTCATCTGTCAACACAGAGAGGAGAATGAGTCCACTGGAACACACATGAATCCTCAAAGATGATCACTTAAACACTTAACTCAAACTTAACTTTAACACTTTAACACTTAACTTTAACACTTTAAAACTTAACTTTAACACTTTAGAACTTAACTTTAACACTTTAAAACTTAACTTTAACACTTTAACACTTTAAAACTTAACTTTAATACTTTAAAACTTAACTTTAACACTTTAACACTTAACTTTAACACTTTAACACTTTAAAACTTAACTTTAACACTTTAAAACTTAACTTTAACACTTTAACACTTTAAAACTCAACTTTAACACTTTAACACTTAACTTTAACACTTTAAAACTTAACTTTAACACTTTAGAACTTAACTTTAACACTTTAAAACTTAACTTTAACACTTTAACACTTTAAAACTTAACTTTAATACTTTAAAACTTAACTTTAACACTTTAACACTTTAAAACTTAACTTTAACACTTTAGAACTTAACTTTAACACTTTAAAACTTAACTTTAACACTTTAACACTTTAAAACTTAACTTTAACACTTTAACACTTTAAAACTCAACTTTAACACTTTAATACTAAACTTTAACACTTTAACACTTAACTTTAACACTTTAAAACTTAACTTTAACACTTTAAAACTTAACTTTAACACTTTAACACTTAACTTTAACATTTTAACACTTAACTTTAACACTTTAAAACTTAACTTTAACACTTTAAAACTTAACTTTAACACTTTAACACTTTAAAACTCAACTTTAACACTTTAATACTAAACTTTAACACTTTAACACTTAACTTTAACACTTTAACACTTTAAAACTTAACTTTAACACTTTAAAACTTAACTTTAACACTTTAAAACTCAACTTTAACACTAAACTTTAACACTAACACTTAACTTTAACACTTTAACAATTAACTTTAACACTTTAAAACTTAACTTTAACACTTTAACACTTAACTTCAACACTTTAAAACTTAACTTTAACACTTTAAAACTTAACTTTAACACTTTAACACTTTAAAACTCAACTTTAACACTTTAACACTAAACTTTAACACTTTAACACTTAACTTTAACACTTTAAAACTTAACTTTAACACTTTAACACTTTAACACTTTAAAACTTAACTTTAACACTTTAAAACTTAACTTTAACACTTTAACACTTTAAAACTCAACTTTAACACTTTAACACTTAACTTTAACACTTTAACACTTTAAAACTTAACTTTAACACTTTAACACTTAACTTTAACACTTTAAAACTTAACTTTAACACTTTGCGCAGAGTATATCGACTTCTGCCGCTTCACGTGTCTTCTTGTTGCTGTGGACCGGCTAAATGTGTCCCGAGCGCAACATGGGATGTAACAATGGTTCCATAGTTCACATATAAAACCAAACAAAAATCCATCTTCATAAAAACAAGTTGTACAAATAATAATAAAAAAACGAGCATATTAAAGCTACTGCAGATGTAAAAACAAACATTTAACTTAGCAGAGCTGCTGCTCACTATTTAAAGACAAAGTCCATCCTCCTTTCTTTGTTAATACATTCATGAAAGATTATTAAATTATAAAATAGATTTAACTTTGTGATTCTGTTTACGTCAGCAGAGAAGGCTTTGTAGGCCCTGACGGCCCACCACTGATATAAACACATATATGACATGTACTGTGTTTACTACATGTACTGTGTGTAGTTTGTACTATATGTACTTTGTATGCTGTGTATGCTGTGTGTACTGTGTGTACTATTTGTCCAGTGAAGCCTCGGTCACAGTCGATGACATGATAATGAAGCGGTTTGTTCTATATGTACTCTGTGTACTTTGTATACTGTGTGTACTGTGTATACTGTGTGTACTTTGTATACGATGTGTACTGTGTATACTGTGTGTACTGTGTGTACTATTTGTCCTGTGTGTACTGTGTATACTGTGTGTACTGTGTATGCTGTGTGTACTGTGTATGCTGTGTGTACTGTGTATACTGTGTGTACTCTGTGTACTTTGTATGCTGTGTGTACTGTGTATACTGTGTGTACTATGTGTACTGTGTATGCTGTGTGTACTGTGTATGCTGTGTGTACTGTGTATGCTGTGTGTACTGTGTATACTGTGTGTACTCTGTGTACTGTGTATGCTGTGTGTACTGTGTATGCTGTGTGTACTGTGTATACTGTGTGTACTGTGTATACTCTGTGTACTTTGTATGCTGTGTGTACTGTGTATACTGTGTGTACTATGTGTACTATTTGTCCTGTGAAGCCTCGGTCACAGTCGATGACATGATAATGAGGCAGTTTGTACTATATGTACTCTGTGTACTTTGTATGCTGTGTGCATGCTGTGTGTACTATGTGTACTGTGTGTACTATATGTACTCTGTGTACTGTGTATACTGTGTGTACTATTTGTCCTGTGAAGCCTCGGTCACAGTCGATGACATGATAATGAGGCAGTTTGTACTACATGTACTCTGTGTACTGTGTATGCTGTGTGTACTGTGTGTACTATGTGCACTGTGCTCAGAGAGTCGATGACATGATAATGAAGCAGCAGACTGAGAAGCGGAGCAGCAGGACCGATCCTCCTCCAGCTTCCCTCCGAGGCCTCGACACCATCAGGGATCTTTGGACGAATTGAGGAACCCGGCACACAAACACAGCCGGGGGGGCGTTCCAGGTCGGGAGGGGGGGCCATAAATCTGAGATGAGTCCGTCGCCTCCTGTGCAGCCTGGTGAATGTGGAGGAGAGCTGATGGACCGGGACTCTGGGGACGGGGGTTTAGCCATATGGCCCTTCAGAGTGGACCAGGTCCAGGAGCTGAGGTCACTTCCTGTCCTCATGAGGGACCTGCAGACTGCTGATCTCAGGTCAGCAGAGAGGTCGACCCTCCGTCAATCTGCTGACAGCTGACCTGACTCAGGATTACTGTGTGTGTGTCTGTGTATGTATGTGTGTGTATGTGTGTGTGTGTGTGTGTGTGTTATTCCGTTGTCCAACATTTGAATTTCACTAAAATATAAAGAATTATTGTCCACAGAAATCATGACAGCAGATCATGTACGTTGTACACAGAGATTGGGTTAGGGTTATATACAGACACCATCTGGCCTCAACGACTACCGACCAGTTGCCCTCACATCCCATGTGATGAAGGTGCTGGAGAGGCTGGCCTTGGCTCGCCTCCGACCGCAGGTGAAATCCTCACTGGACCCTCTGCAGTTTGCATACCAGCCTCATGTGGGGGTGGACGACGCCATCATCTACCTGCTGCAACGAGCTCAGTCTCACCTGGATGAACCGGTGGCTCTGTGAGAATCACTTCCTTTGACTTCAGTGCATTCAACACCATCCAACCAGTGCTGCTGAGTGAGAAGCTGTGGGAGGTCGGGGTGAACGCGTCCACCGTCTCCTGGATCACTGACTACCTCACGGGCAGACCACAGTTTGTCCCACTGGGCCGTGTGCTGTCTGATGCGGTGGTCAGTGATACTGGAGCCCCACAGGGAACTGTTCTGTCTCCCTTCCTGTTCACCTTGTACACCACTGACTTCCAGTACAACTCTGTGTCATGCCATCTGCAGAAGTTCTCTGATGACTCTGCAGTGGTCGGTGTGTAAGGGACGGACGGGAGGAGGAGTGCAGGGCAGTAGTGGAGGACTTTGTGGAGTGGGCCGGTAGAAATCACCTGCATCTGAACGTGACCAAGACCAGAGAGATGGTGGTCGACTTCAGGAGGAAGACGACGGCTCCACAACCGCTGAGAGTTCTGGGAGAGGATGTGGACATGGTGGAGGAGGACAGGTACCTGGTGTCTCCATCGACAGCAGACTGAACTGGAAGACCAACATCAACGCTGTGTACAAGAAGGGGAGGAGTCGACTCTTCTTCTTGAGGAAACTTCGATGCTTCAACGTGTGCAGCAGGATGCTGGAGATGTTCTACAGTCTGTTGTGGTCAGTGCACTGGACTTCTGTAGTCTGCTGGGGGAGCAGCATTGGAGCCGGAGACACCAACAGACTTAAACTAGTTAAGAAGGCCGGCTCCATCATTGGCTGCAAACAAGACAATCTGGAAGAGGTGGTGGAGAGGACACTGAAGAAACTATGATCCATACTGGATAACCAGGACCACCCTCTGCACCACCTCCTGCAGGGACAGACTGATGCAGCTCCGCTGTCACAAGGACAGATTCATAAAAACATTCCTGCCGTCTGCCATTAGACTGTATAATAAATCACCTCTGGCCAAGTCAAACACAAGACTGTAACACTGATACACTGTTGTTGCTGCTGTTGGTGATCTTGTGCACTGCTGCTTTGTTTATTTTATTTTCATTTTTTTCCCCTACTTAGTTAACTTCATACAATTCTATTCAGTGTATATACTGTGCATTTTTATTACTTTGTTTTCTTAAATCGAATAGGTCCTGCTCTGTTATTTTATTATATTGTATATATTGTGCATTTTCCATCCTTAATATTCTATTTTATTGTGTAACCCTGTTTGCTGCTGCCACCGACACATTTCCCCTTGGGGATGAATAAAGTACATTTATATTCTTTTCTATTCTATTCTGTACATATATATCTATATATAGCAGTCATATTAATAATGATAATAACAACAGTAAGACCAGAACCTCGGCAGTGAACCAATGAACTCATGATTCATTCAGTTGGAGGAGACAGATCCTCGCTGCTCCTCAGGAGATGATCGAAAACAGACTCAACAGAGAAGCTGCACGAGGAGTCAGAAACAGAAACTGATGATGTGAAATGATGTGAACGAGTGAAAGCGTATTCGTTACGTCATGAAAGCAGTGGAACTGTCAGTTAAAGTGTAACAAAGACAAAAGCAGTGAACGCGTCGGCTGACAGAAGGAACTCAACAGACTGAACCTGAGCTGTAAAGGATGAATATTCATCTCTTCACAAGGAGATGAAAGAAGAGTTTGAACAGTTGAAGCGGCTGAGAACCAGGAAGCCGGAGTGAAAGAAAAGCCAAACAAACACAAAGTTGACTCTTTCAAAAACAATGGTCTTTAACAGCATCGCCACCGGATGATCCTCAGAGGACTCGTGGACTAGAGACAGCAGTGGTTTACAGTCTGTGATGGACTCAAACTAACAAACACCCTCACTGCTGCTGAAGTGACACCAGAAACCACATCAGACCACCATGTTTCCATAACTCACTCCAGAATCCATCAAAGAGAACTTCAGCTTCCACGAGGACACCGAGTGCCTCAGACCCTCAGACCTCCAGACCCTCAGACATTCAGACCCTCAGACCTCCAGACCTCCAGACCCTCAGACCTTCAGACATTCAGACCTCCAGACCCTCAGACCTCCAGACAGTCAGACCCTCAGACCTCCAGACCCTCAGACCTCCAGACCCGCAGACATTCAGACCCTCAGACCTCCAGACCCTCAGACCTCCAGACAGTCAGACCCTCAGACCTCCAGACCCGCAGACATTCAGACCCTCAGACCTCCAGACCCTCAGACAGTCATTTATTTAGACTATGTGTTTCACATATTTAATATGTGAAACATGAATTATTTCACATGTGATACTGAACTGTAAATACTGTACTTAATTTTTAGGTACTTAACTTGAGTATTTTTATTATTACTTCATACTTTGTCTCCAGTACATCTCAGAGGGAAATATTGTTATTTTTACTGCCCAACATTTATCTGACAGCTTCAGCTACTTCACAGATTCAGATGATTCAAACTGAATTGGTTGGAGGGGAGCTCCTCGGTCTAGAACACGGTGCTCTGACGGGCAAAGAATCCGGTGCTGGATGAGGCTGCTGGACAGACTTGGTAAACCTGAGGACCTGGTCCGTGCATCCTGGGGAGACTGGTGACTGGCGATCAGAGAAGGTCGTGTTCAAAACCTCCACTGTGGAAGCAGCTGAAAGGAGTTGTGGTCAGAACCTTTTGTGGCGGCAACTGAACAACTTGCTGGAGGCCACCAGCTGAAGAAGGAGGTCTTTCAGGCCCGGCTGGTCCAGGGATCTGTAGAAACAGAAGACCGGTACCAGTTGACCAGCAGACCAAAGTAAAAACCCGGATGTTCGAGGAGTTCAGAGAGACTATGGAGACGGACCTTTGGTTGGTCTCAAGGACGTTTCAGTCAACAGAAAAGAGAAGCAGGGCTCAGTCTGAGGGAGGGGAGGAGGACTGTGGACCAGGACTGGCCCAAGAGAGGGTGTTCACTTATCTCAGGGTCTGGATCATGGACAGGAGGGTCAGTGTCAGCAGTAGACCTCGAATACGCTGGACAGGTTTCACATCTCTTCTGGTCTTTGAATGCTTCAGGGTTCATCAGGAGGACCTGGAAAAGGGTTCTGGAGAGAAGGACTTCAGGAGTTCTTCAGGATGCTTTGAATTGAAGTAGATTCAGGTGTGTACTACCTCACAGGCTCAATATCAGAATATAAACTCCTGTAATGTGATTGTTTGTGTGTCTGATAAACCATAAACAGTCTCACACACATGACAACAAATAGAAAACAATAACCAGCTGGAGGGTTCAGGTCTCCACATACTGTTGTCACCTTTAACATGGAGACATTTCTCTGCTTGTTCAGTTTGCTTCACTGTGAACCGGTTCAGTGACAAACTGAACCACATCCTCACTGCTGGATATCTAATCCCGTTACCCCCCCCCCCCCCCCCCCATCAAGATCAATAGAAAGCAAATAATCCTGCAGGTTGAGATTAAGATTGTAAATGGGTTCCAATCGTGTGCTTTCTGGTTAATGAATAACAGAGTCTTGGAGGCCGGCGTCTGTCATTTATTAAACATTAAAAGCTCCTCGATGAAATATAGAAACTGGATGTTTTTGCATTTCAAACGATTTGCACGGCCGGCTCGCTCTCATGCTAATGAGGACGCAGTTTCAAAGACTTATAAAAAGAAACGAGTTTGGAACTGAATTCCCCTGTTTGACAGAAAAAAAGGTGTCCCAGAGTAGAATTATAACCGACAAACACTGCAGGAGATTATAACGATAATTTATTAATTTCTCTCATCAACAAACAGAATTACAACTCTAGTATATTCAATATTCAGCCTGATTGATCATCTGCACACAAACTGGAGATTTATTCTGCTAAAAGGAGCGGTTGGAGCTAGCATCCGGGTCCTGTTAGCTTAGAATTACCGTAGCTTCTGGGTCCTGTTAGCTTAGAATTAGCTTCTGGTCCTGTTAGCTTAGAATTAGCTTATATATCCCGTTAGCTTAAAATTAGCTTCTGGGTACTGATCTGGTCACTTCTGTCTTAAGATCTGATTTAAGAAACAAATCAGATTTGTGTGAAGTCTGAACGTGGCCTTACAGTGTTAAAGTTTGACAGTGTTAATGTTAGTGTTACTGTCTTACAGTGTTACAATGTTACAGTGTTACTGTGTTACAGTCTTACAGTTTTAAAGTGTTACAATGTTACAGTGTTACAATTTTAAAGTGTTACAATGTTACAGTCTTACTGTTTTACAGTGTTAATGTGTCACTGTGTTACTATTTTACAATGTTAGTCTTACTGTGTTGCTGTTTTACAGTCTTACTGTGTTACAATGTTGTTGTTTTACAGTCTTACAGTGTTAGTGTGTTACTGTTTTACAGTGTTTTTGTATTCCAGTTAACTCTAACAGTGTCACAGTGAGGTGTAAATACTGCTCAGCTGGTCTTCTCTGTGTGTTTACTGGACATGTTGAAGGTAAAAGCATCAAACGGACACTTCTGAGGTAAAAAGGAGGATTCTGTTGTTTTTCTTCATGGTGTAATGAAACCTACAGAAATATCAAATGAAGCTCCGCTCTCTGTTCTCGCCTTGTGGCCCACTTACAAACTCACATGACTCTGTCTCCATGGTTACTGAGGACACCAAACAACCAGGGAAAATACGCCGAATTACCCAGAGTATGAAATATGATGAATATGAAACATGATTCAATCAACAGTGAAGTTTTCTCAGTGATGCCTTCGATATGCTGGTCATCTACCAGGTTTGAATATTTAATGATTTAATTAAGTACACAAAGCTTTTTATTAAATATCTTAACATTTACAGCATGTCGTTCTCAACATGTGAAGAAAAATAACTAGTGCTGGGCAACGATTAAAATATTTAATCGAATGGATTTTTTGCGATTAATCGCGATTAATCTCATTGTTATGGCAAAGTTCAACAATGAATTATAAAGTAGTGTATTGTGCACTTTTATTTGAAAGTACTGCTATATGAACTAAAGGGCAATAACATTTGGTTCACGAGATGCAGGCAGCATGTTTCATACTTAATGTGAATATAATTCATACTTTGTTGGCATCTTATTCTGAAAACCAGATGTTGGTCTGAAGAAACCGGATGTTGTCTCACGTTAATGTTTCCGCTAACTTTCAAAGTCCTTCGCTCCCGATCTGTGCGTTTGAATGTGTTTGCGGTGAATGTCAGCGTGTAGCTGCACTAACATGTGAGTGTGTGTGACTTTACCAGCGATGTCCAGTCGTCTCCAGGCAGAGCAGCGGAAGCCTTTTCTCTACGGCAACCCTGAAGGGACATCATATCTCTAATGCAAAACCATAAACATGAGACAGTCTGTTACAATAGTAATTAATTCAAAATACTTACCTGTTTTTTTGTTGTTGTTTTTTAATTATTATTACTATTATTTTTTTTCCCCATCTCAAAAGGCTCAAGGACACAGACACACATTCACACACGCGCTTGTTGAGAGGCGGTTCACTCATTAACCTGTTCGACGACATCAGCGTCTCCTCCTGTGATGAGAACATGCAGCCGCTCTAATGATCTCATGTCATCACCTGCAGGGGCTGCTGGGTAAACTGAGCTCCATCTGTGTGTGTAAATATGTATCATCACATTAAAGAGGCCAGCTGGGGACCAGGAGACAAAACGGTCAGTTCACGTCAGATATTATATATAGATACATATATATAATATCAATTCATATTATTCATTTGATCTTTTTACATGTGAACATGTGCTGCTTTATCAATGTGTAAAATAAAAGAGCGTCTCAGAGAAGAAGAAGCTCTCGTATGATGGAGATGAGATCAGAGGCTTTGGAGGACTAAAGCGATCCAGCAGGACTCTCAGTAAACAGGATTAAATCTGGTTCACCGCGGGCCGAATATCACACGGACTTCAGTACAAACTGACTGAGGACAGTTCAGGAGGATTCAGAGGAACAATCGAGACCTCGTCCTGGCTCTGGTCCAGGATCAGCTCCTCAGGATTCACTGAGGCTAATTACTATGCTGATGTTTACCACGAAGAGACAGCGGCGCCGCCCGGAGCTCCAGCTCACATCGATCTGGATTAATAGATCTGAGACCAGAGGAAGACCCCCATCACACAAACATCCAGCTGGAAGCAGAGCATCATGGGAAATATCAGATCAGGCTGAAAAGTGGTGTTTTTCTGCTGTCTTCTCTTCGCGGAGAGTTTCAGGTGATGGACAGGTCCGGGGGGGGGGGGGGGGGGGGGGGTCGAACTGTAGTCAACAATACCTGAAAACACATAAAATACCTGAAAATACCTCAAACTACATGTTCATATGTACTTCACCATGTTGTATTAATACCTTGTATTGTGTGTATTGCAGCAGTACAGAATAAACGTTATTATTATGATGTAAATATTCTCTCATCAGAGGAAACGAGTCTGTTGAACAGACCTGAGGTCAGCAGCTCACATCATGTGTACCAGATACATATTGAGGAGCGAGGTTCCTTCACATGCAAATACTCCCCCCCCCCCCCCCTCTCTCTCTCCCCCAGCGGTGGGCTGATAACAGAGCAGCAGAGAGAGGGGGGGGGGAATCCTGTAGGAATTCAAAGCAGCCCCCGTTGCCTGGATTTAATTTGCATAGAGAGCAGCGATAGCGCGGTTGGAGGCGTCGGTCTGAGTGCGCTCAGTGAGGCCCTCAGCTCCGCCTCAGAGGACGGTCTGGGGGCCACCTGCCCGTCTCTCTAATCCACAAGTCCTCGTTTAGGGCGTCAGGACGTCCTCTGCCTTTGATGTGCGTTTGTCCCGTGGACACAACATTAAAGACTCTCCTTCAAGCCAGGGCAAATTCAAATACCGTTACCTTCTTCTAAGGATTGCAAATGTGCTTAAATATGCCCTTTAATGGTGTTTTCCTCCAACCGTGAGCTCAATAAATCAGTTCCCCCTGTGAGGAGGGGGAGGGGCTGCTCGCCTCTGATTGGCTGCTGAGTCGGGAAGAGAAGCAGCAACTTCAATTATCCGTTTGTTCTCCGAGTTTAATAACGACGAGGAGACACAGACGGTGATCACCTGACTGGTTCGCCTGCCGGTTCGCCTGCCGGTTCACCTGTCAGGGCCACCTTCACCACTTAGGGGCCAGTTTACCAGTCCCCTGACAGGTGACCAGAAGATGAGGATGAGGAGGAAGAGGAAGATGTTACTTTGAGCCTCCAGTGTTTCTGTGTCGGCGCTGAAGTTGGCGCGATGGACTTGAAGTGCTCACAGGAATTAACATAATTGCTGCCTGACACATGCTAACATGCTAATTAGCATAGAATATGCAATTAGAATCATTTAAATGATTTTTTGCTCAAAAGAGAAAAACCCTGCGTGGCTGAACGCCTCGTGTGCTGTTCAAGGTTAGGAAATGTAAGTTCAAAACAATGAAAAGCACAACTTTACTTCCTGTCCCACAGCCCATTACCCACAATCCCTCCGTGCCGCAATGCATGATGGGAGGTTAGACTGCTGCGTTCGAAGACTAAAAACTGTGTCGGAGTTGATTTTAAAGAACGTCGTTCACACTTTGAAGTACTCCGATGTTTTACTGCATTAAAGTACTCATACCACAGAGTAGAAATACTCTGCAACAAGTAAAAGTCCTGCAGTATTAGCGTCAAAATAGTACTCATGATGCAGAACGTCTCTTTAACTCGTTATATTGCTTATCTATAATCATAGCTCATCATTTACGAGTTGATGACATATTGTTTTAATGATCTGCAGAATAAGTACAGAATGTACCTCTGAGATGTGGTGGAGTAGAAGTACCTTAAAGCTGAGCCTGAGTAGAGTACACTGCTCTCTGTTCATATAAATACTAAACATTTCATCGACACCTGGAAATCTGAGAAAACATGAACAATTCTAAAAATCACACAAATGTAATCATTTACAAAATGACAGAATAATCAAATATAAATCAATTAAGACGATAATCAACGATTCAGGAAGAAACACAAAGACGTGGATTCAAAGGCTGAGATGTGAGAACTGAGACAAAAGTGATTTGATCATAATTATATACAAACGTAATGTATTTGACTGTTTGGTTTGTTCAGTGAAGTCTGAAGACAAACAGAGATTAAAGTGGAATCAATCAAATATAAATAACTTGTGCGGTTATTATACACAAGAAAATAATATGTAATATGAAGTAAAACCAATAATGAAATGTAAACGTTATTATATTTATGTATATACAAAACAAAGTGACGAAACTACAAAACAAGATGTTTGAGTGAGAAATGAGTTGATATGAAGGTCTTCATCATCATCATCAGTGTGCAGATGTGAACCAGGACCAGCTGATCACCATGTTCACTTCATCTTTAAATCCTCTTACATCTTAAAGAAAGCAGCAGCTGCGTGAGTGGATGATTAAACAGCTGCAGTCACACAAACTTAATCACTTCATAACTCATGAGATGTATTAAAGATGAGGACGTCCACTCTGCTCCTGTTACTCACTCACTTAATGAAAACGGGAGATAAGCTGCTGACTGCAGCCACATCACAGCCAACATGACCTAATCTCATCATGGGAAAGGTACGGCAACACGCCATCGGCACGCCAACGACACGCCAACAACACAGCCAGTGATAACATGACCAAATCTCATCAGTGACAAAGGTACGGCAACACGCCATCGTCACGTCAACGACACGCCAACAACACAGCCAGTGATAACATGACCAAATCTCATCAGTGACAAAGGTACGGCAACACGCCATCGGCACGCCAACGACACACCAAAGACAGGCCAACAACACGCCAAAGACAGGCCAATGACGCACCAAAGACACGCCAACGACACACCAAAGACACGCCAACGACACACCAAAGACAGGCCAGCAACACACCAAAGACAGGCCAACAACACGCCAAAGACAGACCAACGACACACCAAAGACAGGCCAACGACACGCCAAAGACAGGCCAACGACACGCCAAAGACAGGCCAACGACATGCCAAAGACAGGCCAATGACACACCAAAGACACACCAACGACACGCCAAAGACAGGCCAACGACACACCAACGACACACCAAAGACAGGCCAACGACACACCAAAGACACGCCAAAGACAGGCCAACAACACGCCGATGGCAAGCAGACGACACGCCAAAGACACGCCAACGACACACCAAAGACAGGCCAACAACACGCCAAAGACAGGCCAACAACACGCCAAAGACAGGCCAACAACACGCCAAAGACAGGCCAACAACACGCCAAAGACAGGCCAACAACACGCCAAAGACAGGCCAACAACACGCCAAAGACAGGCCAACAACACGCCAAAGACAGGCCAACAACACACCAAAGACAGGCCAACAACACGCCAAAGACAGGCCAACAACACGCCAAAGACAGGCCAACAACATGCCAAAGACAGGCCAACAACACGCCAAAGACAGGCCAACAACACGCCAAAGACAGGCCAACAACACACCAAAGACAGGCCAACAACACACCAGACAGGCCAACAACACACCAAAGACAGGCCAACAACACGCCAAAGACACGCCAACGACACACCAAAGACAGGCCAACGACACGCCAACGACACACCAAAGACAGGCCAACGACACACCAAAGACAGGCCAACAACACGCCAACACGCCGACGGCATGCCAACATCACACCAACAACATGCCAACAACACGCCAACATTCCAACAACACGCCAACGACACACCAACATCCCAACGATAACACGCCGACGGCCCGCAGATGACTCGCCAACATGACGGCCACAGACTGCAGGAGTCTTATAGTAATTTGTGTATTGTCCTGTAGTATTTTGTGTATAAGTTACAGTATATTAAACACGTCCCTCTTGTCTTCGTGGTCTTCCTGAGGACAGAGTCCTGTTGGTAGTAAAGAAGTAAAGTCCAGAGTAGAACGAGTCACATTGAGCTGATTCTCATTTAGAAAATGAAATAAATGACTTTCCTTCACAAAGGATGTGGACTCATGAATATTTAAAGGTGCAGAGCAGATTCACAGTTAGTCTTTTCTACATGTGGCCTCCTAAATGAAACATTAATTACTCTCTTCATAAAGAAACATTCTGCTGTCGCACACTTCATTATTTCAATTTACTACAAAACATCTGTGAACGTGTCAAACGGAAGATTTAAAGAAAACAGTTTCATCAGTTCATCTTCAGAAGTCTTCCTCATGTGAAGCCGTTTGTTGTTATCAGTCCTGTCCTCATTCCTCTGTCCTAAGTCCTCATTCCTGTCCTCAGTCCTCTACTCCGTCCTCAATCCTGTCCTCAGTCCTCTACTCCGTCCTCAGTCCTCTACTCCGTCCTCAGTCCTCTACTCCGTCATCAGTCCTCTACTCTGTCCTCAGTCTTCTACTCCGTCCTCAGTCTTCTACTCCGTCCTCATCATTAGTGATAAATGAAGCTGTTTGAGGTGTTTGTCCTTCCTTCAGAGTAAAAGCCTGAGTTCATGAGACATTTGTAATCTGCGAGTAAATCCTCTGCATCAGTTTCTCTCAAGAACCAAATGAAAGTCTCTTCAGTCTGTAAGCAGCTTTCAGCACAAATACCTTTTCTCTGCTGAAGATCAAGAGATGGACTTCCTGTCGCAGGATTTCATCTCATCTGGATGTTTGAAAGGTAACAAACAGCCTGGTGGTGATGAAGACGATGATGGTGGTGGTGAAGACGATGATGGTGGTGGTGGTGATGAAGACGATGATGGTGGTGATGAAGATGATGATGGTGGTGATGAAGACGATGATGGTGGTGATGAAGACGATGGTGGTGGTGATGAAGACGATGATGGTGGTGATGAAGACGATGATGGTGGTGGTGAAGACGATGATGGTGGTGGTGATGAAGACGATGATGGTGGTGATGAAGACGATGATGGTGGTGGTGATGAAGACGATGATGGTGGTGGTGATGAAGACGATGATGGTGGTGATGAAGACGATGATGGTGGTGGTGATGAAGACGATGATGGTGGTGATGAAGACGATGATGGTGGTGGTGATGAAGACGATGATGGTGGTGGTGATGAAGACGATGATGGTGGTGATGAAGACGATGATGGTGGTGGTGATGAAGACGATGATGGTGGTGATGAAGACGATGATGGTGGTGGTGATGAAGACGATGATGGTGGTGATGAAGACGATGATGGTGGTGGTGATGAAGACGATGATGGTGGTGGTGATGAAGACGATGATGGTGGTGGTGATGAAGACGATGATGGTGGTGGTGATGAAGACGATGATGGTGGTGGTGATGAAGACGATGATGGTGGTGATGAAGACGATGATGGTGGTGGTGATGAAGATGATGATGGTGGTGATGAAGACGATGATGGTGGTGGTGATGAAGATGATGATGGTGGTGGTGATGAAGATGATGATGGTGGTGGTGATGAAGATGGTGGTGGTGATGAAGACGATGATGGTGGTGATGAAGATGATGATGGTGGTGGTGGTGATGAAGACACTGATGGTGGTGATGAAGACGATGATGGTGGTGGTGATGAAGATGATGATGGTGGTGATGAAGATGATGATGGTGGTGATGAAGATGAAGATGATAAAGATGATGATGATGGTGGTGATGAAGATGATGATGGTGGTGGTGATGAAGATGGTGGTGGTGGTGATGAAGACGATGATGGTGGTGATGAAGACGATGATGGTGGTGGTGATGGTGAAGATGATGGTGGCGATGATGAAGATGATGATGAAGATGATGGTGGTGATGAAGACGATGGTGGCGATGATGAAGATGATGATGATGATAAAGATGATGATGGTGGTGGGGATGAAGATGATGATGGTGGCGGTGATGAAGGTGATGATGGTGATGATGATGGTGGTGATGATGAAGATGATGGTGGTGATGATGAAGATGATGGTGATGAAGATGATGAAGATAATGATGGCGGTCATGAAGATGGTGGTGATGAAGATGGTGGTGAAGATGATGGTGATGAAGATGATGATGGTGATGATGAAGATGATGGTGGTGATGAAGATGATGATGGTGGTGATGAAGATGGTGGTGATGAAGATGATGGTGGTGATGAAGATGATGATGGTGGTGGTGATGAAGATGGTGGTGGTGGTGATGATGAAGATGATGGTGGTGGTGATGAAGATGGTGGTGGTGGTGATGATGAAGATGATGGTGGTGATGATGAAGATTACTTAAACACCTTTGAATGTTTATATGATAGGAACAATAGAACCGGTTCAGCCTGTAAACGTGTCCTGAACAAGAAGATGAGGCCCAGAACTTTCTAAAGAATGAAACACAAATAAAGTCATAATATAACTTCATTGTTTAAAAGAGAATCAATATATATGAAGAACATCACTTCTGATGATAAGACAGTTATTTTAGGATAAAATAGTTATTAATGGTCTCACAGAATCTTTTCTCTGGTCCAGTTTTTGGCTGCAGATCTGATTCACCGCTGAAATCATCAGGAAGTAATCAGCCACCGGTCGCTTAAGACGGATTTCATTAAAGTGCTCAGGTCAGAGGATTATATCCTGCAGGATCAGGACTGTCCACATGGGATTCTATGAACCCTGAAAACATGGACTGAACCTGCTCCAAACTTCAGTAATCTTCAGAGCCTCTGGATCCCCAAAACCTGCTCAAACCTTCAGCCATCTTCAGAACCTCAGGATCCCCAAAGCCTGCTCCAACATTCAGCCATCTTCAGAGCCTCTGGATCCCCAAAGCCCGCTCCAACCTTCAGCCATCTTCAGAACATCAGGATCCCCAAAGCCTGCTCCAACCTTCAGCCATCTTCAGAGCCTCTGGATCCCCAAAACCTGCTCAAACCTTGTCATCTTCAGAACCTCAGGAACCCCAAAACCTGCTCCAACCTTCAGTCATCTTTAGAACCTCAGTATCCCCAAAACCCGCTCCAACCTTATCCATCTTCACAACCTCAGGAGCCCCAAAACCCGCTCCAACCTTCAGTCATCTTCAGAGCCTCTGGATCCCCAAAACCTGCTCCAACCTTCAGTCATCTTCAGAGCCTCAGGATCCCCAAAACCTGCTCCAACCTTCAGTCATCTTCAGAGCCTCAGGATCCCCAAAACCTGCTCCAACCTTCAGTCATCTTCAGAGCCTCTGGATCCCCAAAACCTGCTCCAACCTTCAGTCATCTTCAGAGCCTCAGGATCCCCAAAACCTGCTCCAACCTTCAGTCATCTTCAGAACCTCAAGATCCCCAAAACCTGCTCCAACCTTCAGTCATCTTCAGAGCCTCTGGATCCCCAAAACCTGCTCCAACCTTGTCATCTTCAGAGCCTCTGGATCCCCAAAACCTGCTCCAACCTTCAGTCATCTTCAGAGCCTCAGGATCCCCAAAACCTGCTCCACCCTTTAGTCATCTTCAGAGCCTCTGGATCCCCAAAGCCTGCTCCAACCTTCAGTCATCTTCAGAGCCTCAGGATCCCCAAAACCTGCTCCAACCTTGTCATCTTCAGAGCCTCTGGATCCCCAAAACCTGCTCCACCCTTCAGTCATCTTCAGAGCCTCAGGATCCCCAAAACCTGCTCCACCCTTTAGTCATCTTCAGAGCCTCTGGATCCCCAAAGCCTGCTCCAACCTTTAGTCATCTTCAGAGCCTCTGGATCCCCAAAACCTGCTCCAACCTTCAGTCATCTTCAGAGCCTCTGGATCCCCAAAACCTGCTCTACCCTTCAGTCATCTTCAGAACCTCTGGATCCCCAAAACCTTTCTGGAACTAGTAAAGACCTCTTCTCCGTTAGTGAAATAAAGGACGTTAATTTGAGCGCCTGGAGGTTGTTCATTCAGACGACAACAGAAACTCTGTTTTGTTCCAAACTTCACAAACATCTTGACCTTTTTTCAAAGAAACCCGGATGAAGATTTAAAGCTCAGATAATCTGATGTATCTTTATTTCATTGTTTTATTGAGTGAGATTAATCTATATTTTATTAGTTTATTGAGTCAGATTAATCTATATTTTATTAGTTTATTGAGTCAGATTAATCTTTATTTCATTGCTCTATTGAGTTAGATTAATCTATATTTTATTAGTTTATTGAGTCAGATTAATCTATATTTTATTAGTTTATTGAGTCAGATTAATCTTTATTTCATTGCTCTATTGAGTTAGATTAATCTATATTTTATTAGTTTATTGAGTCAGATTAATCTTTATTTCATTGCTCTATTGAGTTAGATTAATCTTTATTTTATTAGTTTATTGAGTTAGATTAATCTATATTTTATTAGTTTATTGAGTCAGATTAATCTTTATTTTATTAGTTTATTGAGTTAGATTAATCTATATTTTATTAGTTTATTGAGTCAGATTAATCTTTATTTCATTGCTTTATTGCGTTAGATTAATCTATATTTTATTAGTTTATTGAGTCAGATTAATCTTTATTTCATTGCTTTATTGAGTTAGATTAATCTATATTTTATTAGTTTATTGAGTTAGATTAATCTTTATTTCATTGCTTTATTGCGTTAGATTAATCTATATTTTATTAGTTTATTGAGTCAGATTAATCTTTATGAAAATAAGTTTAGTAGCAGAAAACAGGAGGAACTAGAATCTGAAAACTAATCGATGAACTGAAGAGATCTAAACTTCTAATATTTAATGTAAACAAACAGAAAGTTGATTAAGACATTTTATAATCTGCTGAATTTAAGATTGTGACCGTTCAGAACTAAAGAAATCCTTAATTTAGGCTCCAGCTGATCACATTGAAGATGTAAGTTCGTATTAATGTAAGTTAGTATACATTTAAGTTAGTATTAAAATATATATGTTTGTTTTATTGATAAAAAATTATTCAATTTCTTTGGATTTCGATGTTTACAATAACTACTAAACTGTGAAGAGACTGGTTTCTGACGTGTAATAAAAACACAGATATAAGGTGTCCTCTGTGTTTCCACGGAAACGTGTTTCCATCGGCTCATCTGAACCTGAGAGGTTCGTGGGGGAAGCAGTGCCCTGATCTCAGGTCTGCAGGCGGCTCACGCTGACCTCCAGCAGCTCCGGTTCTGTTTGTGTTGGCGGTTCAGGACTCACAGAGGCTGAACCTGGTCCACTGAGACTACAGTAAAGAGGGTGAGGAGGTGACGGGACGAAGGACAGCAGCTGAGTAAACACGGTCATCGTCCTCCGTTTCCCATCAGCCACCTCTTCAGCTGCTCCGATCTGATTTCTATTGTTTGACTATGAGCATCATGTTCTCACAAAGAGTCCAGAGTCCATCCACTGACCTGAGATCTGTGAAGGAACCTCAATCAAAACTACAACAATGAATGAAAAGGTGTTTCTTCTTCTCCTCCTCCTTCATCATCTCCTCCTCGTTCTTCCTTTTTCCTTTGTGAGGACAGTTTAAAAGGTGAGACAAATGAACTCTGTAATAATTCTTGTCTTCATCTCCAGATAATTTTTCTTCACCAGATAATCTGAGGACGAGGTTTTTCTCGACAGCAGCTGGATTTCACTGCTCATCACATTTTCCACACTTCATGACAGAGTGAGACTCTCCAATCTTAAAGCACCGCAGATTAAGAGAGGAATTACAACGTAATCTTAAATAATCCAAGCAGAGTTATTCTGAGTCCGACACTGTCAATCACCAAGATTACATTTCAAATTAGCAGGAAAGCGCTCGGCAGACGCTTACAGCTCAGAGGACTGTGATTAAACACCCGATGATCGACATCACAGTTCAGCTCAGTCCACAGGAAGTCAATGTGAAACTACTAAATAATACTTCCTGTTCTATAGAACAATGAATTAATTTTATCTATTAA
Organism: Melanostigma gelatinosum; assembly: GCF_949748355.1. Classification (NCBI taxonomy): domain Eukaryota; kingdom Metazoa; phylum Chordata; class Actinopteri; order Perciformes; family Zoarcidae; genus Melanostigma; species Melanostigma gelatinosum. Next base: position 27,442,329 of record NC_136643.1, read on the forward strand.
AAATACATTTATTGTTTCTATTTAAATGAATTTATTGTATCTATTGTGGACCAGATCTCTAAAACTATTTGTGTTTACTTTGAGTCGAAATGGACTTCAGGTGGAACATATATGGAATATATATATATATATATACATATATATATATATATACACATATATATACACATATATATATACATATATATATATATATATATATATATACATATATATATATATATATATATATATATGTATATATATATGTATATATATATATATATATATATATACATATATATATATATATATGTATATATATATATATATATGTATATATATATATATATATATATACATATATATATATATATATATATGTATATATATATATATATATATATATATGTATATATATATGTGTATATATATGTGTATATATATATATATATGTATATATATATATATATATATATATATACATATATATATATATATACACATATATATACACATATATATATACATATATATATATATACACATATATATACACATATATATATACATATATATATATATATATATATATACATATATATATATATATATATATATATATATATGTATATATATATGTATATATATATATATATATATATATTTTACATAATGAACTCTAATATGGTTTTTCACTTCTATGACAATGAAGATTATAAAACCAGTTATATATCATAAACAACTGCTGTAACATTTACAAAACCTACAAACTAATTTCCCCCTGGGGATGAATAAAGTTTATATCTATCAATCTATCTCTATGTTAGCTATGTTAGCATTTGAGCTTCTATTCTATACTTCTCTTTATGATTTCAGTGCTTAATTTTCTCATTCTATATTTAAGTTAAACAGCAGTAAAAAGCTAACATGGAGCTAATTACGGCTTCTTTAATGCTCTGATGTCACCTCCCTGCTGGTGAACTGAGGCCGGCCTTCATTTAAAAACGGATCTTTCATGTTTAAGCGAATCCCAGGAGAACAGCTGACAGTCTGCTCTTTGATGCTGAAGGTTTCTTTTATTTCTGCTGCTCTCTGTGCTAAACTGTCCTCATTACATTCATACATCAAACACACATTTAATTAAACATCCAGGGAAGTGTTCACGGTAATGTATCAAAGGCTGGGGGCAGGTGTGACAAAGCATCTCTCTGTGGGGGGTAAAAGGGAAATGTAATATTAACATCACATACCAGAGCACAACGCTAACGTTAGCAGGGCTAAGCTACCAGTTTAATCATTACAACAGGGCAGTGGCGGGCCGTGCATGTTATACCTTCACTGCTGTCCTGCAGCTGAAACACAGCTACGCTTATGATTTGTTTTGTGTAAATATGAAACACTTTGGGTCTCATTCACCACAGTGCAGAACGGACGAGCTTCAACGTCAGAGTCACAACACCAGACAAGTCTCCATCAACACAACAAGTCTCCAGATTTGTCACTAGTAGTTTTTGACAAAAAAAAGTCTCCATGAGGGTTTGGAAAGTCGCCAGATTTAGCGAGAAAGTCGCCAACTTGGCAACACTGGCCCCAGCTAAATATGTCCCCAGAGCAACACTGGACGTAACAATAGTTCCTATCACATATAAAACCAAACAAAAATCCATCTTCATAACAACAAGTTGTACAAATAATAACATATAAACATCAGTGGCGGGCCGTGCATTTCATACCTGGGCCTTCACTGTTCTGCAGCTGAAATACCACCTTATAACCACATTGTGGCGCCACAGCTCATGTTTAAGGCTGTAACTATGTACGTCTTCGTATTAAACCGTTCGGTACGAGTCGTTTGAATAACGCTCGAGCATTTAGAGAATGCAAAAGCCTAAATTCAGGATAATATAATGTTCTCAGCTGGTCTGGCTGTGGGATCCACCGTCATTTCTTAATGACAAGCCTCGACCCAAAGAGATTATCAGGATTTTACTTTCACAACATGAATGTTGAACGCTCCTCTCTGCAGTGTCGTTCCTCCTCTCAGCACTCTCTGTCATGGTGCAGCTCAACTCACTCACGATGCATTTTGATTGGCTGAGCTGCATCACGTGATGTGATTCACTACCCATCAGCCTCAGCTGGCTGTTAAGTTTCGTTTCAAGATAGTCACGTGCTCGCCCACTGACCAATCACAGCACACTCTGCACCTCGCGGGAACGCTACAGATGAACACTGAGCGGCACGTAATGCTGACGTCATTATAGGCGGCTAGCGGCCGCTGACAAGTCAAAGGATACGCCCAACATGTCAAACTAAAGATCTGATTGGTTGAACACGACAATCAACAATATCGTCCCCATGTACTTTAATCTGCACTGGCTGCAGGTGTGAGTCTGCAGGCTTCTGGCTCTGTTCTACCTAAGATAAGATAAGATAAGATAAAATAATCCTTTATTCGTCTCTCAGTGGGGAAATTACAGGATTACAGCAGCATTGCTCACAAGTAAATAAAAATAAAAGATAAAAATCAAGTAATATAATAAACTAAACAGTAAACAGTAAAACAGGAATAAAATAAGACGGTAAAGAAGAATATTAAATATACCAGTATATACAGAATATATATACAGAATATACAGACGGATCAGGTAAATACTTAAACGTATTGGATATTGCACGGATTAGATAAGATATTGCACCAGGTGAATGAATTAAAGTGTTAAAGTGTTCAAAGTGTTCGTGTTCAAGTGTTCGTGGTCCACCGAGAGCAGTTTGTTGTGCAGCCTGACAGCAGCGGGGAGAAAGGACTTGCGGTACCTCTCCCTCAGACACCGGGGGTGAATCAGCCGGTGACTGAAGGAGCTGTGCAGAGCTGCCAGAGTGTCCTGCATCATCCTCCTGTCTCCCACCACCTCCACAGTATCCAGTGGACACCCCAGCACGCTGCTGGCCTTCCTCACCAGTTTGTCCAGTCTCCTCCTGTCAGCTGCCGCGATGCTGCTGCTCCAGAAGACCACTCCATAGAAGATGGCTGATGCCACCACGGAGTCGAAGAAGGTCTTCAGGAGTGCTCCCTGCACCCCAAAAGACCTCAGTCTCCTCAGCAGAAAGAGTCTGCGCTGTCCTTTTTTATGAAGAGCGTGAGCGTGGTCAGTCCAGTCCAGTTTATTGTTCAAGTGCACACCCAGGTACTTATACGACTTCACGACCTCAATGTCCAGTCCCTGGATGCTCACCGGTGTCGGAGGAGGGCGTTTACCCCGGCGGAAGTCCACCACCAGCTCCTTGGTCTTGCTGGAGTTGATGTGGAGGCGGTTCCGCTGGCACCATCCTAAAAAGTCCTGGTTTAGTTCCCTGTATTCTCTGTCATCATCGGCGGAGATGAGGCCGACGATTGCAGAGTCGTCAGAGAACTTTTGCAGGTGGCAGTTGGCAGAGTTATGTTTGAAGTCTGAGGTGTAAATGGAGAAGAGGAATGGATCCAGAACGGTTCCCTGTGGGGCCCCTGTGCTGCAGGACACCCGATCTGACTCACACTCCCGTCTCCGCACATACTGTGGAGGGTTGGTGAGGTAGTCCAGGATCCATGCAGTGAGGTGGTGGACCACCCCGGTCTGCTCCAGCTTGTCCCTCAGAAGCAAAGGCTGGATGGTGTTGAAGGCACTGGAGAAGTCGTAGAACATGACTCTCACAGTGCTTCCAGCCTTTTCCAGGTGAGAGAGGCATCTCTGCAACAGGAAGATGATGGCTTCATCCACCCCGATGCCGGACTGGTAGGCGAACTGAAGTGGGTCCAGGGATGAACTCACCAGAGGGCGGAGATGGGCAAGGACCAGCCTCTCCAGGGTCTTCATCAGGTGGGATGTCAACGCCACCGGCCTGTAGCTGTTGAGGTCCTTGGGCCGCAGGTTCTTTGGTACCGGTACCACGCAGGATGTCTTCCATAGCTGTGGTACTTTCCCCAGCCTCAAGCTCAAGTTGAATACGTGCTCCGCTATCCCGCACAGCTGGTCTGCGCAGGATTTGAGGAGCCTTGAGGTGATGCCGTCTGGACCCGTGGCCTTCCTCGCCTTGATCCTCCTCAGTTCCTTCCTCACTTGGTTGAGGGACACGCTGGGGGGTGGGGTGCTGTGTGTTGGAGTGGGAGGGGAGCAGAGTGCTGTGGGAAGGGAGGAGGTGGAGGGGGGATAATAATCCACAGGGGATGCAGATGATGGGGGTTGCAGCAGCAGGGAGGTCTGGGTGGGGGGGAGGGGTGGATGGCTGGTCAAATCTGTTAAAAAATAAGTTCAGCTCATTCACCCACTTTTGGTCCCCCTCAGGCTGTTGGTTGGGCCCCTTGAAGCCAGAAATCGCCTTGAGGCCCTTCCAGACCCCGACGGTGTTATTCTGCTGCAGCTGGTCCTCCATCTTCATCCTGTAGACATCTTTCCCCCCCTGATCTTCATCCTCAGCTCCCTCTGCACAGTCCTCAGCTCCTCTTTGTTGCCAGATCTAAAAACCCTCTTCTTCTCCTTGAGGAGGGCCTTTATCTCCGGAGAGATCCAGAGTTTGCCATTTGAGAAACACCGTACAGTCCTGGTGGGTACGGTGTTCTCAACACAGAAGTTAATATCGTCCGTGATGCAGTCGGTGAGACCGTCGATGTCTTCCCCATGGACATCACTGAATACCTCCCACACAGTTGTCTCAATACAGTCCTTCAGAGCCTCCTCGGCTCCATCGGTCCATCGTCTAACTGTGCGGGTCACAGCTGGCTGCTTCTGTGCAAGAGTTGTGTACACAGGCAGGAGGTGCACCAGGTTGAGGTCAGATCTGCCCAGGGGAGGGAGAGGTGATGATATGTATGCCTCCTTGGTGTTGGCATAAAGAAGGTCCAGTGTTTTATTGTCTCTGGTGTGGCATTTGACATACTGGGTGAATGTGGGCAGAGTGGAGGACGGAGGGCATGATTAAAGTCCCCAGAGAGAAGGAAGAGGGCATTGGGGTGTTGTGTCAACAGCCTGCTTGTCGCCGAGTGGATGACGTCACAGGCCGCTTCAGCGTCAGCAGAGGGGGGGATATACGCAGCCACCACAATAACGTGCGAAAATTCCCCAGGCAGATAGTGTGGCCTCATGCTAACCGCTAACAGTTCAATGTCCGCTGTGCAGGTCTTAACAGTGATGTGCCCAGAGTTACACCATCTATCATTAACAAACACTGCCAGGCCTCCTTCCTTCCTCTTACCGCTCTCCGTTGTCCTGTCCGCCCATATGATGCGGAACCCGTCCAGAGTAGCGTGCGTGTCCGGAGTTAGCTCGGTTAGCCACGTCTCCGTAAACACCATGAGGCCAGACTCGCGGTATTCCCTCTGATTGCGAGTTAGCGCCGCTAGCTCGTCCATCTTGTTGGGCAGAGACCTCACGTTTCCCATGATGATGGAGGGGAGGACGGGTGTGTAGCGTCTTCTCCTGGCGAGACGTTCCGCCCCCGCACGGCATCCCCGTTTCTTCCTCCTCAGCTCGCGGGGAACAGCGGGTCTCTCGTCAGGTAGCACCGCCGCATCCCGGAATGCTAACAGCTGGTCCCTAGCGTAAACAACTGGACCATGGCTGCATGCTGGATCTCCAGACACGGAGGTGCAAATTGCAATAAACAGCAGATAGACCACGACAAGCTCGACGTGTCTAGCTGCCATAATGCACCGATTAAGAACGGTAGCTAGTATGAGAAAAAAAGAAACGAAAAGAAGTAACAAAAATAACATAATATAAGAAAAAGCTAAGTAGTGAGCGGGAGCTACTGTAAAAGCTACTAGAGACACAGAGGTGAGATCTGATTGGATAAAAGCTCTACTTAAAACAAGCTGCACTGGAAGCAGAGCAACTGAGGAAGACAGGAGCTGTGCAATGAGAAAATAAGATAATGGGGAAAATATTATAATACATACAGTGTATTTACGAAAGATTATAAAATAATAAAATAGATGTAACTTTGTGACTCTGTTTACGTCAGCAGAGAAGGCTTTGAAGGCCCTGACAGCCCACCGCTGATATACATGTGTGTGTGTCTGTGTCTATGTGTGATGCTGGAGTTGTGTGTGTGTGATGCTGGAGTTGTCTGAGGACCAATCACATCTCTCCATAGCCGACAGGAAGTCTCTCCTGAAGCGGTAAATTTACGTTTCTGTTCTTTGTTGATAATCCGTTTTCTTCTAAAAAGCCTGAAACTAAACAACTGAAACATTTCTCCCTGAAATGAGTCAAAGATATTAAACCACACGACTCCCTCAGTCACTAAATATCATAGTTATTATACTTTATATACCATACATCAGGGGTCACCAACCGTTTTTAGACTGAGAGCTACTTCAAGGCTACCGAGCAGTACGAAGTGCGACTGATTTGATTCAAACTTCCTGAATAACAAAGTTGCACAGATCACCTTAATAATAATAATAATAATAATAATGTGAAGAGACTGTTTGATCACATGTCAGTTAATTATTCCTCACAATAATTATTCAGAATGATTTCCACAACAATGATGGTATAGCTACACATACACATTTAAACATGCAACTTTTATTTCTGTTAATCTGTTTCAACATGTGAAAGTCAGAGGTGTCACATCTGACATGTTTGCATCATCACGTGATCAAAGCCGGGTACTGTTGCACACAGAGCCTGCTGGTGAATGATGCAGTGGTGATGTGGACATGTAGTGAAGTCTGGGTCACCTTTGCATTGCGCAATGAAGCCTGCATGCCGGCCCGTCATGGCGGGAGCCCGTCTGTTATCACCGACACCAGCTCTTCCAACGGAACCTTTTTCTCCACCAAGAAACGAGTAAAACGTCTCGTCTGTAGCCGAGCGGGGATCCAACCCTCCGAGGCGCGCGAGCGTCTTCGGGCGCCCGCGTTCAGACCTCTAGTCTGGGCCTTTTCGCTCGGATTGCGTTGCCTCGACCCCCGCCACCCCTGAGTTGTTGCCCCGCGGCCTGTTCGAGGATTTACGGACCTGACGACGGGTGCGCTGAGTTTCGTGTATGTGTAAAAATGTATTTGACAATAAAATCCTAACTTCCTGTCTGCCTCCGGGTACCTGACTCTCTTATGACAAGAAATAGTACTTTTAAAATCGACACTAATGCGAGCAGTTTTTGATTAAAAAGAACAGCAACAGCTAGACGTGCTATTTTTAGAACATGCCTTGCGGGCGACAGGGTGCCGCGGGCAGCGTGTTGGCTACCTCTGATCTACATGAACTCCTCTCAGTGAAAGAACTCTTGTTTTATTGTGATGAGTCATCATTTGATGGACTTTAGTTTTGTGCGAATAAAACTAATAAAAATAACTATTCTTAAATAAAATTGTCTAAATATTTACAGATGTATCAGCTACCATTGGGTGCACTGCTCAGGAAGCTCTAAAAAACACGAATACAACATCACATCTTTCTTACTTATACCCAACTTCCCCAGCATACGACATACATAAAGAACCCTTCCACTCTGAATATATTTACCTGAACCAGCCATCCCCCAAACACGCTGTCCCCTCCGCAACGGACGCCTCCCGGACACTGCGCTGCCTCGCGCTGCGTCTCCGCTGGACTCGCCGCCCACAGAGAGCAGACTCAGCACACCGGAGAACGCCAAAGCCCCGATCAGCCAGCAGGGCATCTTTGTAGCTCATCAGGCCCGTGCACCCCATTACCGGTCCGGCGGACCCAACAGTTTCACCCCGTCACTTCCACTTGGTTACATTATGAATATTCTTTACATGATATATTATATACAACATATAACATTAACAAAACAGCATCAAAGAGTTCATCTTCAGTGTCACATGACCCAGTGAGGGTGATGATGTCATCTACAGGTCACATGTTCCACCTGACTGTGTATGACACACACACACACACACACACACACACACACACACACACACACACACACACACACACACACACACACACACACACACACACACACACACACACACACACACACACACACACACACACACACACACACACACACACACACACACACACACACACACCTGGGTCAACTGACAAAATGCTAGCTTAGCTTTAAAGTTCAGTTAGCTTCAGTATAGACTGCACAGGTCGGCAATGACATCAGCTGAGCTGACGACCTGATGACGTCATAAAGCTCCAGACCATCACGAGACTCATAAAGAGTTCATACTGTCTGTTCGGTGTGTGTGTGTGTGTTAACATGTGATACCTGCATGTTGTTGCTTCTACACATTACATGCTGCTTCCGGTGGGTCAGAGGTGGGGGGGGTCTAGATGAACCTTCTGAGCGTGCTCAGTAGCGTTGCTGCTGTCTCTGGATCAGCGCTCTGGGGAACACGCTGCAGTGACGGTGATTAAAGCGCTCCATCCTCTGGCCTGAGGTCAGATGTTAACAGTGGTTAGTTCCTCTGTAGCTGCAGGAGATGAATCACTGACCCGAGGCCACAAACATAAACACTCAGACTGGACCAGGACCAGTCTTTCTGCTGCTCGTAGTTATTACCTCTGAATGATGCAATCAGTATTTACTGTTGTCAGAAAGTCTGCTTTGGTTTTATTGATACTTTATTTGATGAAAGACAAAAGACATGTATCAGATTGTAGGTTTTGCTGATGAAGAATATTCTCAGTGTGTGATGAAGCAGATCCACTTCAGTCTGGTCTGAGTTGAGACCCTGACCTGGTCCTGGCAGCTCAGGTGGAGCAGCAGACAGAAACCACCGTCCGGCCTCCGCTCAGTCCCCCCACACACATAAAACACAGTCGTCCTCCAGAGGACGTTTATGGGTCCAGACTCTGAGTCAGACCTGAACCTGAACCACCAGAGCTCATGGAGGCAGGGCGGTGTGTTCAGGGACACTCGGCTGACAGGAGAGTCTCAAACCGCTCCTTCAGTGACGTCCAGGAGAAGGAGGAGGTGTCCACCTGCAGAACATATTAGCTCCACTTTAATATCTTTATGTTTCAACATGTTGGGGGACATTACATACACAGGATGCTAGCTACACTTAGCTTCTAGTGCTAACTGGACCTGGAGGGTCACAAGTTGTGACGCGGTGGATGTCATGTGAAGTTAGTTAATATGTTGTGACTTTATGATCTTAAAATATGTCCACGGTAAAGGTTCCCATCAGCCTCCTCTGTACTAAATAGCAAATGTTAGCAAAGCACGATGATTGTGCATTACATTAGCTGCTCGCTAGCTACATTGTTAGCCGCGGTGGCTGCTCGACCAGACCTGGGCATTGTGCGGCCCGCGGGAGGTCCTTGGGAAATTACGAATAAAACGTAAATAAATGTACAGAATAGAGCTGCATTGCTTTTATTTTGAAGGCAAATTTCTTTTTTCTCAATTTACGTACGTTAGTACGTTAGTGACCGTGCAGCAGCAGCGTCACTGCAGTGTGTCGGCACTGATCTTACGGGAGATGTGAGTGAGCAGTTACCCGTAAAATGTCAGCCTGTTCAAAAAAGAAAGACTGACAGAGTGTAGAGTTTTTAACAAAACATGGACTTTAAAATATTTCTTCACTGAAGTCAAAGGTAAAGCCGTGCGCTTAGTTTGTGGAGAACAAGTCGCATCGTTGAAGGATTACAATTTGAATCACTACGAGAAGAAAGACGCAGAGCGGACAGGACGGCTGAGGCTTTGCTAGTTAAGCTGCGAAAGCAACAAGGATTTCTACCGAGCGTCACACATGCAGGGATGCAGCCGCCAAGACCGGCTTTGTGATGTCACACAACATCCAGTCAGCCATTCTCTGATGGGGAGTTCATCAAAGAGTGTTTGGTGGACTCTGTTGCACTACTAGGCCCCGAGAGAAAGGAGGCATTGGAGAATGTGCAGCTCTCAGGCGCACTGTAACGAGGAGGATCGAGGACATCGAGGGGAATCTGGAGCTTCAGCTGCAAAGAAGAGCAGACCATTTCAAACTTTTCTGCTTGGCTCTGCACGAGAGCTGCGATGTCCGCAACACAGCAAATTACTCATCTTTGTACGTGGGAAAAGGAAAGACTTGGAGAAACGCGAGAAGATGTTGCTTCTCTTTGGATCGACCTACATCTGTGAACAAACATTCTCCAGATCCAGATCCTCTCACTGACATCAGCTGTCCTTCACATGTCAGCTCACACACACAGCCTGACTTCAGTCACTCGTTCAACAACAAAGACTCGATCTCTCCACTGACCTGAACAACAGAAAATTTGGTCATTTGTATCGTAATAAAAAGTACTAATTTTGCAAAAACATGATCCCCGTCAGTGTTCTACTATTATATATGGATTATTCCTGCTCCAGATGTTTACGGTGGAGCTCATTTTATCTCTTTTATACTCTGTTGTTCAGTTTGGGTCGTTAGGAAAGGTTTGAAAAGTTATAATGTGCAAAGTAACGAGTAACTAAAGCGTACAAAGTACAATATTTCCCTCTGAGATGTAGTGGAGTAGAAGTACAAAGTTAAATAAAATATAAATACTCAAGTACCTTGAATTTGTACATAAGTACAGTACTTAAGCAAATCTACTAGTTACAAGAATAATATAGAGCAGGATTGAGTTCAGTCTGTTGGTCCGTCCCTCCACAACAGTCCCTGTTTCTCATGCAGCCCCTTGGGAAAAATAATTGGACGAGAGACGCTAACTATGAGCTAACTGGATTGAGAAGCTAACTCTGAGCTAACTGGACGGAGAATGCTAACTCTGAGCTCACTGGACGGACAAGCTAACTGAGCTAACTGTTTCCCTGGCTCTAGCAGTACCCTGATTCATCATGGTAAACGTAGTGTTCCAGTTGTAAAAAGTGGGTTACCTTGACTATGTGTCTGCGGGCGACGTCGGGCCTCCTGCAGAGCGTCTGCAGACGTTTACACAGCTGCTCAGGTGTGGAATACAGGTACTCTGCTGCATTAGAGAGCAGAGAAGAAGAAACGGTCACACAGTCACTGAATTAGGGTTCACTGTAATGCTGCGTTCACACCAAATGCGGCGCGAATTTGCGGCGCGAGTAGATTACATACAAAGTCTCTGCACAGACGCGATGGCGCCAAACGCGTGAGTTAAAATTTTTCAACCTCTGCAAAATATTCGCGTGACGCCCCGGCGCGCTAGCCTATCAGCGTTGAGTTGCTCCCCCTGTCATCACTGACTTCCTGCCGTTGTTGAATCAGGAAATAAATCCTGTAGCCGTCTGTGTTCACCCAGAGCTCTACGATACCTCATATCAACAGAGACCGGACCAAACTATGTGTATACAGCATATGGTACAAACAATGAACAGACGCTGCCGTATTTACGTCTAGATGACGTTAGTCTGAGTGTTGGTGGAGCTGCTACAATGTTAGCATAGCCTAGCACCGACCCATCCGCTCCATTGAGAAGACAAGTCACCTACAAATCGGCATCAATTTGCGCCGCGTTTGGTGTGAACACGGCATAACATCACAGGGTTTATTACCTGGGAATATCTCTGGATACACTAAGGCCTTCGGACACAGAGGATAACAGCCGCAGTGAACGGCTTCCAGCCTGTAAAACATCACAATATCAAAAGTATCAGTACGTAGAAATCATTATTAATTCAGACCAACAGTGAAGAGTAACACCACAGATCATCTGTGGGACGATATCTCTTCTTCTGGACCCTGATGACCTCAGACGCTCGTTATTTAAATATTCTGAGGATCGTTGATGAATAATTAAGGACTTTTCCGTCTTTGTGTTGGAAACATTCATATTTAAAACAGATCTGACTGAAACTGTTCATCAGAAACAAAGTTCTGTTCTGGTCTGAGGGTCCAGGTCCTGGATATCTGTGATCTTGTCTGAGGGTCCAGGTCCTAGGTCTGTGTGATCTGGATTATTGAGGTCAGTCCGCTCTGTGATGCGAGTAAATGTTAATCTCAGATATAATTATCATGACTGGAGGGCTCCATGATGATGATGTTAATCAGATTAAACACAACTCAGAGATAACGAGGAGGAACAATTCTGTTCTACTGCTTCTACTCTGATGGAACAGACGGGAGGCCGGCTGGGCTTTTATTTTGTGGACCTGAGCAGTTTGACCTTCATAACATTAGATTCCCAATGAACTGAAGGGTTAATATGCTACAATGCTAATATTCAGCATGTTTTCAGATAGCGTGTTCATATTAAAAACATTAGCATGTTAGCCTGTTACTATGCTAACATTCCCTCCTGGTTCCCTCCTGGTTTACAGACTGAGAGGGGGGGGGGGGGGACCCTTCTGGTTCTGGATCAAACATCACTTCCTCCTCAGGGACAACATGTCCTCTCATCGCTAAAATAATTAACTCCTGACTTCATTATCACAGTGTGAGATCTCTCATTATAAAACTCTTTATTCTAATGAAGCACCTGAAACCTCAGACTGCTGCTAGCATAGCATGCTAGGTAACATGTGCTCCTTCTATTCCTCCACCCTTCTTCTGTCAGACTGCTGCTAGAATAGCATGCAAGCTAACATGTGCTCCTTCTATTCCTCCACCCTTCTTCTGTCAGACTGCTGCTAGAATAGCATGCTAGCTAACATGTGCTCCTCCACCCTTCCTCTGTCAGACTGCTGCTAGAATAGCATGCTAGCTAACATGTGCTCCTCCAGCCTTCCTCTGTCAGACTGCGGCTAGAATAGCATGCTAGCTAACATGTGCTCCTCCACCCTTCCTCTGTCAGACTGCTGCTAGAATAGCATGCTAGCTAACATGTGCTCCTTATGTTCCTCCAGCCTTCCTCTGTCAGACTGCTGCTAGAATAGCATGCTAGCTAACATGTGCTCCTTATGTTCCTCCAGCCTTCCTCTGTCAGACTGCTGCTAGAATAGCATGCTAGCTAACATGTGCTCCTTATGTTCCTCCAGCCTTCCTCTGTCAGACTGCTGCTAGAATAGCATGCTAGCTAACATGTGCTCCTTATGTTCCTCCAGCCTTCCTCTGTCAGACTGCTGCTAGAATAGCATGCTAGCTAACATGTGCTCCTTATGTTCCTCCAGCCTTCTTCTGTTAGACTGCGGCTAGAATAGCATGCTAGCTAACATGTGCTCCTTATGTTCCTCCACCCTTCTTCTGTCAGACTGCTGCTAGAATAGCATGCTAGCTAACATGTGCTCCTTATATTCCTCCACCCTTCTTCTGTCAGACTGCTGCTAGAATAGCATGCTAGCTAACATGTGCTCCTTCTATTCCTCCACCCTTCTTCTGTCAGACTGCTGCTAGAATAGCATGCTAGCTAACATGTGCTCCTCCACCCTTCCTCTGTCAGACTGCTGCTAGAATAGCATGCTAGCTAACATGTGCTCCTTATGTTCCTCCAGCCTTCCTCTGTTAGACTGCGGCTAGAATAGCATGCTAGCTAACATGTGCTCCTTATGTTCCTCCACCCTTCCTATGTCAGACTGCTGCTAGCATGTGTACGTCTCTCTCACACACACACACACACACACACACACACACACACACACACACACACACACACACACACACACACACACACACACACACACACACACACACACACACACACACACACACACACACACACACACACACAACTGGCATTTAAACAACCTAGCCTTACAATGCTGACATGCTAACATCCACATCATTTGAACCACTTCAACTTGTTTTCGTATTTCATTTGTCTTTTCTTTTACAATTTAAAGCATTTGTTGTTATTTCTATTATAAATAATTAGTTGTTGAAGTATTCTATTTATTTCTACTGTATAACATTTGTAGAAGTATTCGATGTATTTCTACTAGAAGTACCCCAGGATCTAACAGTAGAAATACATAGAATACTTCTAGTTGAAATGTCTCACTATGGTGTCTGTAGCTGAAAGTATGAGGAAGAAGAAGGCTTTGAAGATTGTCTCCATGGAGATCTCATTCAAAAGTAAATTGCAAAAAGCTTAATAATTCAAAGAATTTAAAGATTACAAATATGAAAATTCATATCACCCCTCTCCTGAAAGAGCTGAACATTTTGATATTCGAACGGTTTAACGCCGAAAAGAACCGGCCGGCCAACCAGCCAGCGAGCGGTGAACAGCGGTTTGTGTTGCATGTCTTCCGTTCCGTCACTTCCTGTTTCCTTCACCTACATTCCCCTGGGTCCTAAGTCCCTCCAGGTCCAGCTTCATATTCTTTAATGTAACGTTACTGGAGCGACAGAGCCTCTCCCATATACACACGTATAAATATACATACGTATACACATACATTTACACACGTATACACATATACATACGTATACACATACATACACACGTATACACATACATACACACGTATACACATACACACGTATACACATACATACACACGTATACATATACATACGTATACACATACATATACACACGTATAAATATACATATGTTTACATATACACACGTATACATATACATACGTATACACATACATATACACACGTATAAATATACATACGTTTACATATACATACGTTTACATATACACACGTATACACATACACACGTACACACATACATATACACACATACACACATACGTATACACGCGTACACACATACGTATACACGCGTACACACATACGTATACACGCGTACACACATACGTATACACGCGTACACACAGGTATACATATACACAGGTATACATATATACACAGGTATACATATACACACGTATACATATACACACGTATACATAGATATACACATACATATGTCTACGTATACACATACACATGTGTCCAATGTCGAGTAGAGTAACTTGCAGCATTGCTCCTAGGATGCTTCCAGGTGGATGCGAGCAGATTACACCTCTGAGCATGCGGCTCTCTTTGACTACAACCAATGAAGCTACCAAAACCGGAAGTGACAATCCGGAAGTGATCATGACGTGAACGGAAAAACAACATTACAATACTATCTTTTCGTCTTGCAATGAGAATAAACAAATTATCTATACAAAGTAGAAAAATGTGTTTCTACTAGTATTTGTAGAAGTATTCTATGTATTTCTACTAGTATTTGTAGAAGTATTCTATGTATTTCTACTAGTATTTGTAAGTATTCTATGTGTTTCTACTGGTATTTGTAGAAGTATTCTATGTATTTCTACTAGTATTTGTAGAAGTATTCTATGTATTTCTACTAGTATTTGTAGAAGTATTCTATGTATTTCTACTAGTATTTGTAGACATATTCTATGTATTTCTACTAGTATTTGTAGACATATTCTATGTATTTCTACTAGTATTTGTAGAAGTATTCTATGTATTTCTACTAGTATTTGTAGAAGTATTCTATGTATTTCTACTGGTATTTGTAGAAGTATTCTATGTATTTCTACTTGTAGTTGTAAGTATTCTATGTATTTCTACTAGTATTTGTAGAAGTATTCTATGTATTTCTACTAGTATTTGTAGAAGTATTCTATGTATTTCTACTAGTATTTGTAGACATATTCTATGTATTTCTACTAGTATTTGTAGAAGTATTCTATGTGTTTCTACTAGTATTTGTAGAAGTATTCTATGTATTTCTACTGGTATTTTTAGAAGTATTCTATGTATTTCTACTTGTAGTTGTAAGTATTCTATGTATTTCTACTAGTATTTGTAGAAGTATTCTATGTGTTTCTACTGGTATTTGTAGAAGTATTCTATGTGTTTCTACTGGTATTTGTAGAAGTATTCTATGTGTTTCTACTAGTATTTGTAGAAGTATTCTATGTATTTCTACTTGTATTTGTAGAAATATTCTATGTATTTCTACTGGTATTTGTAGAAGTATTCTATGTATTTCTACTGGTATTTGTAAGTATTCTATGTGTTTCTACTGGTATTTGTAGAAGTATTCTATGTGTTTCTACTGGTATTTGTAGAAGTATTCTATGTGTTTCTACTAGTATTTGTAGAAGTATTCTATGTATTTCTACTTGTATTTGTAGAAGTATTCTATGTATTTCTACTGGTATTTGTAAGTATTCTATGTGTTTCTACTGGTATTTGTAGAAGTATTCTATGTATTTCTACTGGTATTTGTAGAAGTATTCTATGTATTTCTACTGGTATTTGTAAGTATTCTATGTGTTTCTACTAGTATTTGTAGAAGTATTCTATGTATTTCTACTGGTATTTGTAGAAGTATTCTATGTATTTCTACTGGTATTTGTAAGTATTCTATGTGTTTCTACTGGTATTTGTAGAAGTATTCTATGTGTTTCTACTGGTATTTCTTGAGGTATTCTATGTATTTCTACTGGTATTTGTTGAGGTATTCTCTGTATTTCTACTGGTATTTGTAGAAGTATTCTATGTGTTTCTACTGGTATTTGTAGAAGTATTCTATGTGTTTCTACTAGTATTTGTAGAAGTATTCTATGTGTTTCTACTGGTATTTGTAGAAGTATTCTATGTTTCTACTAGTATTTGTAGAAGTATTATCTGTGTTTCTACTAGTATTTGTAGAAGTATTCTATGTGTTTCCACTAGTATTTGTAGAAGTATTCTATGTGTTTCCACTAGTATTTGTAGAAGTATTATCTGTGTTTCTACTAGTATTTGTAGAAGTATTCTATGTGTTTCTACTAATATTTGTTGAATTATTCTATGTGTTTCTACTAGTATTTGTAGAAGTATTATCTGTGTTTCTACTCGTATTTGTAGAAGTATTCTATGTGTTTCTACTAGTATTTGTAGAAGTATTCTATGTGTTTCTACTAGTATTTGTAGAAGTATTCTATGTGTTTCTACTGGTATTTGTAGAAGTATTCTATGTGTTTCTACTAGTATTTGTAGAAGTATTATATGTGTTTCTACTGGTATTTGTAGAAGTATTCTATGTGTTTCTACTGGTATTTGTAGAAGTATTCTATGTGTTTCTACTAGTATTTGTAGAAGTATTCTATGTGTTTCTACTGGTATTTGTAGAAGTATTCTATGTGTTTCTACTAGTATTTGTAGAAGTATTCTATGTGTTTCTACTAGTATTTGTAGAAGTATTATATGTGTTTCTACTAGTATTTGTAGAAGTATTCTATGTATTTCTACTGGTATTTGTAAGTATTCTATGTGTTTCTACTGGTATTTGTAGAAGTATTCTATGTATTTCTACTGGTATTTGTAGAAGTATTCTATGTATTTCTACTGGTATTTGTAAGTATTCTATGTGTTTCTACTAGTATTTGTAGAAGTATTCTATGTATTTCTACTGGTATTTGTAGAAGTATTCTATGTATTTCTACTGGTATTTGTAAGTATTCTATGTGTTTCTACTGGTATTTGTAGAAGTATTCTATGTGTTTCTACTGGTATTTCTTGAGGTATTCTATGTATTTCTACTGGTATTTGTTGAGGTATTCTCTGTATTTCTACTGGTATTTGTAGAAGTATTTTATGTGTTTCTACTGGTATTTGTAGAAGTATTCTATGTGTTTCTACTAGTATTTGTAGAAGTATTCTATGTGTTTCTACTAGTATTTGTAGAAGTATTATCTGTGTTTCTACTAGTATTTGTAGAAGTATTCTATGTGTTTCTACTGGTATTTGTAGAAGTATTCTATGTTTCTACTAGTATTTGTAGAAGTATTATCTGTGTTTCTACTAGTATTTGTAGAAGTATTCTATGTGTTTCCACTAGTATTTGTAGAAGTATTCTATGTGTTTCCACTAGTATTTGTAGAAGTATTATCTGTGTTTCTACTAGTATTTGTAGAAGTATTCTATGTGTTTCTACTAATATTTGTTGAATTATTCTATGTGTTTCTACTAGTATTTGTAGAAGTATTATCTGTGTTTCTACTCGTATTTGTAGAAGTATTCTATGTGTTTCTACTAGTATTTGTAGAAGTATTCTATGTGTTTCTACTAGTATTTGTAGAAGTATTCTATGTGTTTCTACTGGTATTTGTAGAAGTATTCTATGTGTTTCTACTAGTATTTGTAGAAGTATTATATGTGTTTCTACTGGTATTTGTAGAAGTATTCTATGTGTTTCTACTGGTATTTGTAGAAGTATTCTATGTGTTTCTACTAGTATTTGTAGAAGTATTCTATGTGTTTCTACTGGTATTTGTAGAAGTATTCTATGTGTTTCTACTAGTATTTGTAGAAGTATTCTATGTGTTTCTACTAGTATTTGTAGAAGTATTATATGTGTTTCTACTAGTATTTGTAGAAGTATTCTATGTGTTTCTACTAGTATTTGTAGAAGTATTCTATGTGTTTCTACTGGTATTTGTTGAGGTATTCTATGTATTTCTACTGGTATTTGTAGAAGTATTATCTGTGTTTCTACTAGTATTTGTAGAAGTATTATCTGTGTTTCTACTAGTATTTGTAGAAGTATTCTATGTGTTTCTACTAGTATTTGTAGAAGTATTCCTTCAGACTGAATTCATGATAAATATTGAAGCACAAACATGAATCAGGAGCAGATGACAGATCAGCGCTGCAGGCCGACACTCACAGATGTTTGATTGGCCGAGCTTCAGAGAGCGGAGTGTCTGATTGGCCGATCGGCCTGCAGCTGCTGCAGAGTTCAGGTGACTGAAGTGTGACTGAAGTCTGGTTCACAGAGTCCACACCTGCAGGTCTCTACAGGTCTCTGCAGATCCACAGAGACCTTGATGTGAAGAGACTGCTGGTTCAATAAAGTTTATTCAAGCTGTCGCTGAGGTGAGAACACTGAGCTGTAAATAAAGTATATTATGTATTACAGGTAGATTAATATATTAATAGTATTACGAGTGCTGGGCAAGTTAACTCGTTATTATCGCGTTGACGCCTTCATTCATGAACGCGACAATTATTTTACAGTGCGGTAACGCATTTTTTAATTTTTTTGAAAGTGCGTTGCTCACTGGCAGCGGTGGAGGAACGGAGACTACTGGACATCGCTGGTCACATGTTAGTGCACCTATATGCTGACATTCACCGTAAACACATTCAAACGGTGCAGATCGGGAGCGAGCGAAGGACTTTGAAAGTTAATGGAAACTTTAACGTGAGACAACATCCGGTTTATTCAGACGAACATCCGGTTTTCAGAATAAGATGCCAACAAAGTATGAATTATATTCACATTAAGTATGAAACATGCTGCATCTCGTGAGTTAAAGGGAAAATACAGCTAGATTGTGGGTTAAGTGTCTTTATTCTTTGATGGCTGGGTCACCTTCATCACCTCTGCGTTACAGCATCATAGTGATGAAGAGTAGAGCAGCGTCATGGTGATGCAGCGTAGAGCTGCATCATAGTGATGAAGAGTAGAGCAGCGTCATGGTGATGAAGAGTAGAGCTGCATCATAGTGATGAAGAGTAGAGCAGCATCATAGTGATGAAGAGTAGAGCTGCATCATAGTGATGAAGAGTAGAGCAGCGTCATGGTGATGAAGAGTAGAGCTGCATCATAGTGA